>NC_057813.1:42555292-42570786 GCF_018294505.1 Triticum aestivum | reverse complement strand
GCGGAACGAGATTCCGCCGGCTCGCAGCCCCTTCGTCTCCGCTCCTCGCAGCAACTCCTCCAACGAGAGACGGGAGGAAAAGGCACTACTAGCCAAACTCCTCTGAAATATGTTGATTGGAGGGGGATTGATGATTCAAAGGGATTTGAGAGGATTGGGTGGAAGAGAGGGATTCATCCAATCCTCTGAAATCCCCTTCCTCTCTTGGGGCTGGAAATCCCTCTATATCAAACGAGGCCTAAGGGTTTCTTTAGGGTAGGAAATCACATATGCTGCAATGTACTACTCCATATCACAAGGAACTGCAGCTATAAAAAGTTACTCGAAAAAAAAGTTACTCCTAAAAAAGTCAACAGAGCGCATAGAATCGATCGATCAACCGAAAATTTGTTTGTGATCTCCAGCGATGTTGCCGACGAGCCATGCATCTAGCGAGATCCCTCGACGAGCTACTCAAGCGATGTTGCCGGAGCGTGACGGCTTCGCCAGCGCTCGTACCCCTCCAGCGCGTGCTCCGCGCGCCGCAGCACGTCCTCCTCCGACGCCATAAGCCGCTGCGCCGCCTCCGCCTCCGCCGCGGCGAGCTCGGCCTTTGCCTTCTCCGCCTCCGCCTCCGCGGCCCGCTTCAACGCGGCGAGCTCGGCCCTCTTCTTCACCGCCTCTGCCCGAGCCGCGGCGAGCTCAGCCTGCGCCTCCCCAGCACGCTTCGCCACGGCGAGCCAGCCTTTCGCCTTCTCGAGCTCCGCCCTCGCCGCCTTTGCTTGCTTCCCTTCTGCCGCCTCGAGCTCGGCCTTTGCCTCCTCCAGCTGCTCCCGCAGCGCCGCGGCCTCGCGCTCGCTGGCCGCCAGCTTCTCCTCCAGCTCGAGAGCGTACCGGAAGGAGAAGGACGCGTAGTTGGCGGCCTGAACACAAAGAACGCGATCGATCAGAGTCCGCGCCTACCGATGGAACAATTTGCCATTGAATTTGCTGGCATACCTGCAGAATCGCAGCGTAGCTCGACTTGACGACTTCGGAAGGCTCGTTCGCCGCGAGTGCGCGCCCCAGCGGCGTCGTGACGGCGCGGCCCTGCAGGAGTTCCCGTGCAGCCTCCCAGTCCGTGCCGTCTCCGTCGTGCCTGCTGAGCAAGTGTTGTGGCTTCCCCGGCGGTGGCGTGCTCAGCGCTGAAAGAGGCGGAACCTCCTCCTCGCCGTTGGCTTCCTCCCGAGTCCTCTTCTTTGCCGACGCCGACGCTCGCGCGGCCGCCTTCTTCTCGAGCTTCGTCTTCATCCTGTCATGGACAGAGGGATACATGCCTGTACACAAGAGCAACATCAGCGCTCAATGAAACAGGGGAATCAGAGGGATTTCGGTGTTGAGACTTGACATACCTTTGGAACTGGAAGTAGGCGGCGGCGGCGATGCGGCGACAAGGTTGCTGCTGCGGAGATCAACGGGCGCGCCACCGTAAGCACGCAGCAATTTGGCCGCCCATTCATTTTCCTCACCGGTTAGCACCGGCATCATGAGTGAGTTATTGGGCTCGCCCCACTCCACGGCGCAAGGCCACGGCTCCGGCGACCAGAGGAAGAAGAAGTCGTGTTTCCAGTCCATTAAAGAAATGGAATACGGATGCGGCATCCCGGTGGAGCGCAAGCCGGAGTTGTCCCTAGATCGGAGAAAACACCAGCCTTTTTTGTGCTCGTGGGGGACGACGGACAGCCGGAAGAAACGCCGGAACACCGCGAGCGACGGCGGCACGCCGGTCGAGCGGCAGAGCGCGTGGAAGCCCGTCATGATGCGCCACCCGTTGGGCGTGAGCTGGGCCGGCGCGATGCCGAAGTGCGCGAGCGCCTCGAGGAAGAAACCGTGCAGCGGGACGCGCATCCCGGCCTCCAGCGCGCGCGCGTACACGCAGATGGCCCCCGGCGGCGGCGTGGAGTTCGCGCAAAGGTCTCCGGCGGGGCGCGCGGTGTACTGATCCTTGGGTACCCCGTACTCCTCGCAGAGCGCGTCGACCTCGTCCTGGGTGCGCAGGAACGAGGCGAAGCCCTTGGGGTCCGTGGACCTGGACGCCGCGGCAGCGGTGGCGACGCCGTGGCCCGGGTTGGCGGAGGGAGAGGAAGGCATGGTGCGCGCCGGTGCTCCTGCCGGCCGGCTGGCGTGGTGACGCTTGTCGTCCCGGAGCGCGCCTCCTGCTCGCTGTCCTGTCCTACGAGGCTGCAACTGCAGCGGGTAGATGAACTTGCGGACGAAAGTGCACACGCTATTGGTACTAGTACCATTTTTCGTTTTCTTTTTCTCTTATCGTTTATGTACATCACCCATGTGCAGAGTAAATTACACAAATCGTCAACTATTTGTTTCAATTTTGCACAAAACACCTGCTCTATAGATTTGTTGCACAAAACAACACATGCGGTTGTAATTCGTTGAAGCTAACTCTAACCCAGTGTTTAGATATGTTGATGTGACTTTCACGAGTGAGTCCTGCTTGTATGTACACTGTGACAAAGAAACCAGCCAGCAGGTCAAACCGAGGACATCTGATTGCAGTGTCAACTGGCCCGTTCATATTTTTGACTCAAAATCCAAATATTTCAAAAAAAAACCTAAAAAAAATCAGTACCTGACATCCAGTACTATTTTAAAACAGCTAATTTGGATCAATGGTTGGTAAATATTGGAAGGTTTTGTTGTTTCTTTCAGATTTGATTCAAAATTAAATATTCTAAAAAACTAGTAAACCATAAATGTATCCAAAACTGATCTGAAAAGCTCAACTCATTTGACAGAAATTTGGGAGATATTGTTAATTTTAGTTAGCTCATTCTTTTTTATTCAAAATTAAACTTTTTAGGAAAATGTGAAACCATTCCAGTAAATCGTACATGTACTCAATACTAACCTTGGGATTCTTTTGGCTCAATTGAACCAAAGTTTTAGGACATATTAAAAAAATAGCTGGCCAGCTGATCTTGTCGTTTTTCTTTGTCATGCGTCCACTTACAAATGGGACCCACCCGTCACGAGCATCGAGGTGTCATCTGTGCGCGGCCGTATCGGCGGTGAAGTGCGTGTCGGGCCAGAGCCGATCTTGTAGGGCACGCGCACCTCACTGCAGAGGGTGAGTGCGAGTCATGAGTCGCGTGAGCAGGAGGGTGAGCGTGAGTCGTGAAACCTAGCATTCGACCCAGTCGCCTACTCCGGCATGGTAGGCCGCATTCGACCCAAGTGTTGTTGCGCAGCACCATGAGTGGGTCGGGTACTGTAGGGCGTACAACCTCGCAACGGTGTGCTCGAAGGGGGCCGGCAAGTGGGCGTACGGCATCAGTGTTGCGTGGGCACTGCCATATATCAAATATTCGATGAAATGCGAGAGAAATTTAGGCAGACATTTGATAATTAACGCTGGATGGTTGCTTCCCGCAAAGCTGTCTGCGGACACGTCCGCGGACGTTTGTGGTGTCTGTTTTGCGCTATTTCCGTTGGAATGCCCTAATAGGTTTTGCAAAGGTTTTGGAATCTTTCATATTAAAACATATAGCAGGTTGTTTAAAAGAATTGAAACTTTAATATGCATGTCATAGAATGCACACGAACTAGTTTTGAAAATATGTAGGAAACAATATTAAAGTTAGTACATACTAATAGTACAAAAATGTGAAACAGAGGTTGAGCTACATGGAGTCGTTAATTTTGAAAAATTCAAATTAATACTTTTATGTTTCAGAAAAAATTACGATGACAGGGTTCAAGGGTGAAGACCCTAGTCCGTCCTATCGAACTCGACATCACCTTCTTGAGGGCTTCGTAGCGGGCCCCGGCACCTTTCGATTGCACATGGTCGATGGGCTTCAGGCTTGCCATCTTCCTAACATGTACTCTATCTTGTGTAGGGTGGTCCTGCTGGTCTTCTATCTTGTGCACATGTCCCCTTGGTCTCTGTTCTTGGTATTTCTTATCGACTCACGGTATTGACAGTCTATGGTCTAGAGTGAGAGGACAATCTAAATGGCAAGCCAGCCGCTTCTGGAGATGGCTCGGTGTATTCTGTACTATGATGTCTCGTGGTTTCTCAAGATGTCGCAGTTTCATTCTTCTTTGGTAGTTTTAATTGTCTCTCGTCAGGTGTGCCATCTCATATTTCTCATGACCAGTGTTAGTTTTTTCTTTTGCGGGGGGTAATGGTCAGTGTTAGGTCAGTTGCACTTGTGCAACTTGCTTGGGTACTGTCTCCTTTTTCTTTTGACCTGCTTGTATAAGGATGTTATAATCAACTTATAATATCTGTTCGTTCGTTTGTGGGTGAAAGCCTTTTCAAGAATATAGTTCAGAGAATTTAGAACTATCTTTTTGGGTGGATATAACCAAAAAATATATATACTTGTTCTACAAGTAAAAGTTTGTAGCCACACAAGCCGCGTTTTTAGATCGGATATGCACATCCCCTACCTCTCAAACCCAATATTTCATACCTTTCTATATTTTATTAAGGGCCCGGCTAAACTCAGTCGACTAAGATTTAGCCAAGTTTCGATTGACGTCGGCACGGTTGTGTTGCTACGAAATGCATGGCCAGATGTCGCAACCGGCGACCCGACATGCTGCTAACGGCAACGATATACGCTGCGAGGGAAAAGGTTCGTGTAAAGAAAAGAAAAAGGAAAAACAGAGAGGACAAAGGCACTGCAGCTTGTTTTGGCCCCACGACCCGACGTCCGTCTGTGCATGCATGTCCTTGCGTAGCTTCCTTTCTCTCAAAGGCAGGCGCCTGGCTGTCTGTCTCTCTCGCTCAACTCCGTCAAGTCACACCGCAGGGGCACCACACCTGCGGCGTCGGTCGCATTCTCTTCATCCTCTGCACGGACCTGTGGCTGTGGCAGGACGCTCGCCGTAGCCAGCTACGCTCACAGTCACATATTTCCTGCCGCGGAACTGCTGCGCGGACGACAACAGTATGCACGACAGATGAACGATGCGGGATCAAACGGTCTGCTGGACTCTGCTACATGCATGAACGGACAGGGATCTGTTGTCGTGCATGAATCGTGCGCACAGCATCGTGTGTGTAGCACTACTCTTCCTGCTGAAAAGCAAGCACTGTTCGTAGCCAGGTTTTGTTCCTCCCCTTTCGTTTTTGCGGCCGTTGGTTGCTTTTGTACAGACTAGCGCTCTGTGGTTAAATCTCGTGTTTGGCCATTTTCTTATCCTTTTCTTACCGCTAGAGTACATGAAGGTAGGTTATAACAGTCTAGGGTTGCACACCCTATCATTTTTTTTCTTCTAAATATAAAACATAGTGTATGCTCGCACCTACCATCGGACACCTTGACGGTAGGGTTATACAGGCTACCCCGTTTGCGGTAGGGTTGTTCCCTACTGCCAAGGTCCCCGATGGTAGGATACGCAGTTCACCTGCACTTCCTCGAAAAAAAATAGAAGCAAGCACTGCGTAATACTACGGACAGTATACAATCAATTTTGTTTCTGTAACTCTGGCGTCTTGATTGAATCGTTGTGTACTGTGTTGGTTTCATTTGGCAATGGAACCGGGAAAGACCCCTGTCTGTCATTTTGTCCCTATGTTGCACTCGTAAAAAATGTTTCACAAAGAAAAAATATGCCCATCGATTTCAGGGCAGACAAAAACATATTTTGTCAACAAAAGCTATAAACGGCCACCTTTATATACCATCGTTTTTTTCTCGCCTGAAGTCGACAACAGTTTTTCGGTTGTCGAAGTGCCTCGCCGCTAGTCATAGCGCTTTTATACCGACCGTGACCCGACACTCTCCATTGTTGCGCCAAGAGAACTCGATGCCGTCTTTCCTCCGATGCTGCCTGGTGCCTCCCCTGGTCATTGAGGATGTCTCCATCACGCGTCGACCAGATGCAATCAACTAGTCGTCCTCTCGACACGTCTAGTCGTCCGCCCGGGCTCATTAACGATCTTTCCGCCCCCGCCGACCTCCAGGCGCTTTCTCTGCCCCTCCCTACCCGACCAGAGCTCCTTCGTGGCCAAGGACGACTCTGACGACTACAAGACTTCTGACAAGTTGTCTAACCGTACGATTGCTTTGAATTTATGAAAGTTAGTCGTGTATTTTGTTAGAGCCATGTAGACGACATTGGAATTCAACTCCATTCATGTAAATGAACCCGATCAGTACGATGAGCTTGATGGTTGAGGAGTTCATTAATTCTTCGTCATCCTCAGACAACTCGGTAATTGAACTTCTCGAAGACGAAGACGATTATGAGGAAGAGAATATGTTGAATTTATTGATTTGAAAAAGTTATTGAGTTGTGCAGTGCTGGAAATTAAAACTTCAATTATGTTGATGCAAAATTTGAAATGCAGCTTATATGCACATACTCCCTCCGTTCCGATTTACTCGTCGTGGTTTTAGTTCAAATTTAGACTAAAACCACAACGAGTAAATCGGAACGGAGGGAGTACATAGCAGAAATAGAAGAGGTCAAATTATCAAGTTACAGTTTTAGGGTATGTGAGTTTGCATACTTGCTCTATAACCTTTTAAAAAATTTATAAAGGGCATTCAAAACGAGTTTTAAAGCCACACTGGATCTGCAAAAGAAAAGCACAAGAGCATAGGACAAGGACTGAACATAATTCAGACGAGTGTTAGTTTGTGAGAGATGGACCGCCTGGATGCACCTGGTTCGGAGATTGATAGAAGTTCAACTCTCCAATCAGCCGGATTCAATACAATGGAAATTAACTACGAATGTGAGGTTTACAGTGAAATCTTTTTGTATGGATCTCATTAACTCTGCCCCCTATCACGGTCGCTGCACATTTGGAAAGTTAAGATTCCTTTGCGTATTAAAATCTTCATGTGGTTTGTTCACAAGCAAGTGATACTCACAAATGACAACTTAATTAAGAGGCGATGGGTAGGTTCTTTGCGGTGCTGTTTTTGTGATCATGACGAAACAATACAACACTTATTTCTTGAATGCCCACTTGCTAAGTTACTTTGGAGAATGATTCATATAGCTTTTTATATTAATCCTCCAGTTGATATTGCGTCTTTATTTGGGACGTGGTTAGCTGGGGTTGATCAGATTACTGCGGCTCGTATTCGGATTGAAATATATGGGCTATTTTGGGCTATATGAAATTGCAGGAATGATATTATTTTTAACAGACAACACACTTTAACTTTTTTACAGGTTATCTTCAGAGCTACAGCTTGGATCCGTACGTGGTCCTTACTCACTCCTATGGACTCCAGGGAGCCTTTGGTTACTCGGTGCAACCAATGGGAGATGGTAGCTTGGGTTATCTTCAACCGGTTCGGATGGCACTCACATAACAGGATAGGAGTCTAGAGAGCTTATCCTTTTTATCTTCATTGTGCCGGTTGACATGGTTCACATGTACTTTTCCTTTTTTCATACTTTTTTCTGCTCTGTTTTGTGAGCTGTAAGACTTTTATGACGATTCTGGATTGTTAATAAGATGGCCGCATGCATCATCATAATGCAGAGGCCGGGGGCATGCCTTCATCTCCAAAAAGAAGGACTGAACATAATTGGGAGGGTGGTTCCGTGATTGCAGAGTTGTGGGCGTGGGTTGACTAAAATGATCCTGAAGTCATCTCAAAATGCCGGCCCATCATCTTTCGTAGATGCTCATAAGCGTAGAGTATGTGTTTATGCGTTCATTGGGGTAATGTGCGTGTATGTGAGCTATACTTCAACATATAACATCGCGTGTGTGTATGTAGTTTGTACTGTGTAAAAAAAAAACTTATAACATCGCAAGGAGCAATACAACATGCCTAGTCAATTGTCACCTGAGCTTGGATGGCCAATTGTCACCTGAACTTGGAACAAGAAAATCACATCGCAACGGGTGCTACTCGCTTCGTTCAGAATTACTTGCCTCGAAAATGGATGTATCTAATTCTAGATACATCCACTTTCGCGACAAGTAATTCTGAACGGAGGGAGTACACTGCAATGTTTGTATCTGAGAAAACTGCAGCTACAAAAGCAAGCGATCTCCAGATAGAAGACCAGAGCGCGTAGAGTGGATCAGGGTAAAGATTTGTCCGTGATCTTCATTTACCCATCTAGAGAATGTTTCAAATGCCAAAGACCCGATCAGCGGGCAACGTATCAGGCGGCACGGCCTGCCGGAGCTTGACGACCTCGCCAGCGTTTGTATCCTTCCAGCGCGTCCTCCGCGCGCTGCCGTACAAGCTCCTCGGAGGCCAGGAGCTGCTGAGCCACTGCGGCCTTGGCGCTCCCCAGCTCCGCCTCCGCCGCGGCGAGCTTGGCCTTCGTCTTCACCAGCTCCGTCTCCGCGGCGCGCTTCGCCGCGGTCAGCTCGGCCTTGGCCTGCACCAGCTCTGCCTCCGCGGCGGCGAGCTCGGCCTTCGTCTTCATCATCTCCTCCCAAGCCGCAGCGCGCTCGTCCTTCGTCTTCACGGCCTCCGCCGCTTGCTTTGCCGCGGCGAGCTCAGCCTCCACAAGAGACGCGGAGAGCTCGGCTTTCGTCTTCACCACCTCGGTCTCCACCGCCGCGAGCTGGGCTTTGGTCTTCTCCAGCTCCGCTCCTGCCGCGGCGAGCTCAGACTTAGCCTTCTCCCGCTCCACGTCCGCCGCCCACTTCGCCGCCGCGAGCTCGGCCTTTGCCTCCTCCAGCTGCTCCCGCAGAGCCGCGGCGTCGCGCTCCCTGGCCAACAGCTTCTCCCCAAGTTCGAGCACGTAGTTCGCGGCCTGAAAGCAAACAATATGCTCGGTTGGACGGACCGCCGACAAGACAAGCACCCAGAGATGGAACAATTTCCCATGTCATTTGCCAGTGGCAGTGGCAATACCCGCCGAATCGCTGCGCCGTCAGAAGGCTCGTTCGCCGCGAACGCGCGCTCCGACGGCGGCGCGACGGTTTCCTGCAGCAGCTCCCGTCCACCATCCCAGTCTGTGGTGTGTCCGTCGTGCTTGCTGAGGAAGTGCTGTGGAGGTGACAGCACTGAGGAAAGAGGCGGCACCTCCTCCCCGCCGTTGGCTTCCTCCCAAGTCCTCTTCTTCCCCGACGCCGACGCTTGCGCGGCCACCTTGTCCGCCGGCATAGTCTGCATCATGTCGTGGACCGAGGGATCCGTGCCTAGATAGCACGCAGCAGCAACTTTAGGGCTCGATGAAACAGAGGAATCAGAGGTACTTCAATGTTCAGAAATTCAGGTACCTTTGTAACACGAAGAAGGCCGCGGCGGCGGGGATGTGGCAGCAAGGTTGCTGTTGCGGAGACTCCGCCGCCTCCGTGGGCACGTAGCAGGGAGCAGGTTCCTGAGATCAACAGCGGCGCAGATACGGCAGCGCCCAGCAGGAAGCAGGTTCCTGAGATCAGCAGCGGCGCCACCGTGAGCACTTAGCAGCCTCACCACCGATTTGTTTTCCTCAACGGTGAGCACCGGGTCGAGGAAGGAGCCGTTGGACGGCTCGCCCCACTCCACGGCGCAATGCCACGGCTCCGGCGACGAGAGGAAGAAGAACTCGTGTCTCCAGCCCGGGGTGGTTTTGCAACCCCCGTTCGGCAAGCTTGCGATGTCCCGCCTGGATCGGAAAAAGTACCACCCTTTCTCGTGCTTTTGATCCATAATGGACAGCTGGAAGAAGCGCAGGAATACCGCGGGCGAGGGAGGGACGCCGGCGGACTGGCAGAGCACGAGGAAGTCCGCCATGAAGCGCCACCCGTTGGGCGTGACCTGCGCCGGCGCGATGCCGAAGTGGGCGAGGACCGCGCGGAAGAAGCCGTGCAGCGGGACGCGCATCCCGGCCTCCAGCGCGCGTGCGTACACGCAGATGGCCCCCGGCGGCGGCGTCGAGTTCGCTCGCAGGTCGCCGGCGGGGCGCGCGGTGAACTCCTTCGGCACGCCGTACTTGTCGCAGAGCGCGTCGACCTCCTCCTGGGTGCGCAGGAGCGAGGCGAAGCCCTCGGCGCCCGTGGCCCTCGTTTCCTTGGCATTATTGCCGGCGACGAGTTCGGCTGCGGTGACGATGCGGCGTTCCGGGTAGACGGAGGAGGAGGAAGGCATGGTGCGCATCGGTGCGCCTGGCAGCCGGCGGCGTCGCCTCCTTTCCTGCAGAGTGGAGACGAACTGCAATGACCCCTTCTGGGTTCTTTCTTTCTTGGGCCAATACTCTTTTTGGACTTTTGGACTTGGGGCCTCTTTAGGCTTCGTTGGTTGGTCCACCTATTTTATTTTTCACATTCCTGTAAACATTATTCATGTTCAATAAAGCCTATCTGATTTGTGCTAAAAAAAAGCTATTTTGTTTTTCCTCCACTAAAAAAAGCTGTTTTCTTTTCCTATTCTCTCTTTACTTGCTTCTCAAATTCAAATTCTAAGGCGGAGAATAAGAAACGAGAATCCGCAAGTAGCTGGCACAATCAATTGTTTAGCGAATTTTAAGATGTCACAAATTTGTATGCTTACAATATAGTACCCCCTCCATTCCAAAATAAGCATTTCAACTTTGTACTAACTTTAGTGCAAAATTGTATTAAAGTTGAGACACTTATTTTGGGACAGAGGGAGTTCTATAGTAGGAGAATTTATAAGGAAAAACCATGCCATAATTTTAGGGCCTCTTTGATTCCTAGTAATCCAAAAAACATGGGAATAGGAAGAACATAAGATTACAATGGCATGCCATTTATCTTGGAGGATCTTGATTTGTTCAATTGCATCACATGAGAAAATGTTTTATTTAAATAAGTTAGAGTCGAAGTTAAAATCCCCATGGAATGTAGAAGAATCCTAATTTTGAATCCTTATATTTATTCAGGAGTAACTACAGCTCAGTCAGTCAAAAAACTTGTTTCTAAGTCGGTATTTGCATCAATTTGGTTATTGTCCAAAAAATATTATCTTATATACTTGTATCAATCTCATGTTTGCATCAGATGGGTCTTAAGTGGTGATTTAGAAATAGAAATACAAATAGATATTTCTTAGTTACCTTAGAAATAGTAATTTCTCACATAACCTGAAATTTAACCTTCCATATTCGACTCTTCTATATTCGATTAATATTTCATCACTAACATCCCTAATATCATATGTGAACGCAAATAAGAACTCATTTAAGAACTAAAACTCACATCCCAAATTTTTAGTGATATTATAATTGGTAGTTTCAAGTAAGATATGACCTATTAAAAATGTCATTAAATTACCATGGGTTAACATGTGAGAGTGGTTAGCATAAATTATTGGCTAGCATACATTCATCACAAAATCTCTCCTATACCTGATTAATATTTTAGAACTACAAAACAAGCAAGCATTCGTTTAGCAATATAATTCACGTCCAAAATACTAATCGATATTATAATTAGTAGTTGCAACTAAGATATGCCCTACTAAAAATGTGACTTAATTAACATGGATTAACATGCTAGAGTGGTTCCCGCAAAGTAAGTACCATAAATTCTCATTGACCATGCACATTCGTGGGGCAAAGCTTCTAGAGAAATTTTAAGATGGTCCCAACTATTATTGACCATTCATTATTTTTGATCCAGTCTCACGAGGTAACAGATCAACCATTAGAGGTATAAGCCATATTTGGTAAGTGTTAGGAACCAAAATTGAAAAAAATATTACTACCATATAGGGAGCGGTCAAGTAAAGGAAATTATACTATTCCTAATTTATGTGATTGAACCCATTAAGTGATGATGGTTTACCTACGAAAATATTGTGTGATCATAGAAGATAGAAATTATTTTATTCTCCCTGTAATATACTAACATTTGTAAAAAAAAGAAAAGAAATGCACACTTATATGGTCATGTACAATGGCAAACTTCGTTTTATTGAATGTCGAACTTGACTAAATAAAGAACATGTAAAAAACATATTTATTGGTTCATAAATTTCCTCTATTTGCATTTGATGTGCTTTAAGTTTAAATTGTTTCTCAAATTCAAAAATAAATATTAATCTAGGTTTTTCATGATCTAAAGCACCTCCAACCAGTTCCCTACAATTTAGAGGAGGATATGGCTGAGTATCCTTTAGAGGAGGATATTTGCTCCTCTAAAAAATGTCGTCTCTAACCGACCACCTAAATTTATGGGATTTTTTTTGCCAAATTTATTTAATTATAGGTAAACGCTTGTGTTCGGCGCCACGGCCGAACGCTTTGGCCGGTCTCGTCCACGCACGCAGCATTACACCGAATCAAACCATGAGGGCCCACCGCATTATCCTTTCCCCCATCCCCGCGTCCTTCTCCTTCCCTTTCCTGGTTCTTTTTTTCTTTTTTCCCCACCTCCCCCGACTGCCATGGAAGTCCAAACCTGTGATCTCCTTCAGCGAGCACCCCCCCTTTCTTCTCAGGTGAGCACCCCCAAGCCCACCCCCACCCCCGTGCCCCCGAGCTAGTGTCCTCCCCTCGATTTTCCCTCTCTCAACTGCATCTCGTAAGCGATGGCCGCGCTCGTCGGGGGCCAAGCACCGGCGAGACTACGACAGGGGAGGCATCACATGCGAGCTAACAGGCAGGGCGGCCATGGCACACGAGCTCGAGGTGGATGTCGAGCTGAGAGCACAATGGGGACACCCCCTGATGTTGTGACCGGCGTTATGGAAAGCTACAAACGATGCGGCGAAAAGCTTCAACCAGCGGCGACTGTCGTGGTTCTAAGTCTGACAGTAGTGTAGGGGGGTACTAAGGAGAGGCAAGATCCTAACTATGGAGTAGTTGTGCACAAAAGTGTTTTACGAGTTCAGGCCCTTCTCGGAAGAAGTAACAGCCCTACGTCTCGGAGCCCGGAGGCAGTCGACTGGATTATATGTGTGAGAGTTACAGGGGTGCGAACCCTTCTACCAGCGGAGGGGGTGGCTTATATAGAGGACGCCAAGACCCCAGCCAGCCCACGTAGCGGAGGGTTAAAGTACATTAAGGTCCGGCGTTACTGGTAACGCCTTACATAAAGTGTCATCATGACCATAAAGACTACTTAATTACAGACCGTTTCGATACAGAGTAGATCTTGAACTCCTGGTGGTCGAGTGAGTCTTCATGGTCGAGTGTCTTCATGTTCATCGAGTGTCTTCTAGTCCGTCGAGTGGAGTTCCTCTTGGTCGACCGGAAGACGGCTTCTTCTTAAAACATGTCCTTGGGGAGGGTACCTTGGATAGGTCCATGACCCTACCCTAGGTACATGACTTCATCATTAGCCCCCGAATGGATCGAGGTTTGAGTGAGGAAGGAGTTGGCAAATTTTTCGACCTGTTTCCTGGTGTTGTAAAGGTGTTTTGCTCTGGATCAATGACTTTCAAGTGAGGATGTCAACTTTCTTTCAGTCGCCTTGATCCATTCTTCATATCTGTCGAGTGAACTTTATGAACTTGGAGATTTCCGAGCGACGGATCGCAGGAGATCTTCCGTCTGACAAGTTGCCCTGCGGTTAGCGGATTTTGTGGGATCTGAATTTTGGGAAGCACGCGAAGCGGAGAAGACCGCGGTACTCGGATGGGATAAGGTAGAGACGCCTTGATTCTCGCGCCACCTTTTTCGCCACGTATCGCATGTGCGACTGTTTCGGGATTTGACAGGATTGCCCGGGCCTACCCGTCAGCCACTCAGAAGCGACTCCATAAAGCCCCTGAGTGGGAGGTTTGTTCTCCACTCGGTAGTATTTTTTTTACAAATTTAGGCGAAACGGGTTCGCAGCTAAGCCACCCACTGGGGGATAGATTTATGAGAACAAAAGCAATAACAATCACTGAGAAAATTATGAAACTCTTGTCTTTGATGAATACACTACAGAAGTACTTTTATTACAACTCATCCGAGTGAAAACTTAAGTATAAAAGGGGCGGAGCAGGTCCGCATTCCAGGCTCGTGGCTCGTGAATCTGGCGATCGACGTTGTAAAGGCGGTATGCTCCATTGTGGAGAACTTTGGTAACAATGAAGGGGCCTTCCAAAGTAGGGGCGAGTTTGTGCGGCTTCTGTTGGTCGACTCGGAGGACCAAGTCTCCTTCTTGGAAGGCTCGTCTCTTCACGTTTCTGGCGTAGAATAGACGCAAGTCTTGCTGATAGATGGTCGATCGGATCATGGCCATCTCTCTTTCCTCTTCTAAGAGGTCGACTGCATACTGCCGGGCTAGTTCGGCTTCGGCTTCAGAGTAGAGCTCGACTCGCGGCGCATTGTGAAGCAGGTCGCTCGGCAGAACTGCTTAAGCTCCGTAGACTAGAAAGAACGGAGTCCTCCCGGTCGACCGATTCAGAGTAGTCCTCAATCCCCAAAGAACTGATGGAAGTTCATCGACCCACGCGCCTGCTGCGTGCTTAAGGTCGCGCATCAACCGAGGTTTCAGTCCTTTGAGAATCAGGCCGTTTGCTCTTTCTGCTTGTCCATTCGACTGGGGGTGGGCGACTGAAGTGTAACACCCACGATGCGGCTATATCTCCCACGTGTCGAAGCACGACTTAGAGGCATAACCGCATGGTGGTTTTGTCGCAAGAAGGGTCATCCTCACACAGTCCCATGTAATGAACAAGAATGGGATAAAGAGGGTTGGCTTACAATTGCCAGTTCACACAATACATAAATTAAGATCATACATCATTCAAATACACTCATAGACCAGCTACGGTCAAGTTCAAATGAATAGAAGCCAACCCCAAATGCTAGATCCCCGATCGTCCCGACTGGGCCCCACTACTGATCATCTGGAAACGATACATAGTAACGACCAAGGGCCTCATCAAATTCCCACTTCAGCTCAGTTGCGCCATCTGCGCCAGTATCCTCGGCACCTGCATCTGTTTTGGTAGAATCTGTGAGCCACAGGGACTCAGCAATCTCACACCCGCGAGATCAAGACTATTTAAGCTCATAGGTAGGCAAAGGGTAATATGGTGGAGCTGCGGCAAGCACTAAGCATATATGGTGGCTAACATACGCAAGTGAGAGCGAGAAGAGAAGCAACGCGTCGGTCGAGAAGCTAGAAGCGATCAAGAAGTGATCCTGAAACTACTTACGTCAAGCATAACACAAACCGTGTTCACTTCCCGGACTCCGCCAAGAAGAGACCATCACGGCTACACACTCGGTTGATGCATTTTAATGAAGTCAAGTGTCAACTTATCTACAACCGGACATTAACAAATTCCCATCTGCCTCATAACCGCGGGCACGGCTTTCAAAAGATTATATACCCTGCAGGGGTGTCCCAACTCAGCCCATCACAAGCTCTCATGGTCAACGAAGGAATAGACCTTCTCCCGGGAAGACCCGATCAGTCTCGGAATCCCGGTTCGCAAAACATTTCGACAATGGTAAAACAAGACCAACAAAGCCACCCGATGCGCCGACAAATCCCGATAGGAGCTGCGCATATCTCGTTCTCAGGGCACAACGGATGAGCAAGACGTCGGGTTGGTATAGACCCTGGTTGCCCAGGGGACGCCGGACATCGCTCAGGTTGGACCAACACTCGAAGGAGCACTGGCCCC
>NC_057813.1:42553044-42555102 GCF_018294505.1 Triticum aestivum | reverse complement strand
GTAAATAAAGATGACCCTTGGGCTCGCGAAAACCCAAGGGAAAAGGGCTTAGGTGGCAAATGGTAAAACCAAGTTTGGGCCTTGCTGGAGGAGTTTTATTCAAAGCAAACTGTTAAGGGGGTCCCATAAATCACCCAACCATGTAAGGAACGCAAATTCAAGGAACATAACACCGGTATGACGGAAACTAAGGCGGCAAGAGTGGAACAAGTCACCAGGCATAAGGCCGAGCCTTCCACCCTTTACCAAGTATATAAGGTGCATTAATTTAAACAGGAGATATTGTGATATCCCAGAATATCCGTGTTCCGACCAGGAACAAACTTCATCTTCACCTGCAACTACCAATGCTATAAGAGTGGCTGAGCAAAAGCAGTGACATAGCCAAACAACGGTTGCTAGGAAAGGTTGGTTAGAGGCTTAACATGGCAATAGGTAGGCATGGTAAACAAATGCAGGTAGGGCTAACAAAGTGATAGAGCGAGTACTAGCAAGCAAAGATAGAAATGATTTCGAAGGTATGACCATCTTGTCTGCAAGGTTCTCAGAGCAGTCGAAGGCTGGATCCGCGTAAGCGTTCTCAACAGGTTCCTCGTGCACGTACTCGTCTCCCGGCTCTACCCAAAGCAAGAACACAAGCAAGGAACCACAATAAATCACGGTGCAATGCACAAGCAACATGATGCAATACATGTCATGATATGCGAGATGTGATATGCAATGCATATGCGTGCTTCGGGAGGAAAAAGGATGAACAAGGCATCAACTTGGCAAACCAAGTATGCCGCTGGAAAGATGAGATGATTTCGGTTGAAATCGAATATAAAGATCACCGGATTCGGATGCACGGTTTGCAAATGGCAAGCAAGACAAGTATGGCACAAAGCTGCGATTAACAGCGCGATGCTACTTAGCATGCAACAAGAAACTATGCTACAGCACCCCAACATGAAAACAAAGCATATGGCAATGATCTAAAGGAGATGCTTTACAAAAGAGGAACACTGAGCTACGGCTAAATCACATCATAACATGTTCAAACAAGCATGGAGAAAGTGCAAAAATATTATCAGGTTGGGCATGGCATAAACAGCAGCACGAAGCAATGTTCAGAGCAGGTTATCAACATGCTACAGGAACTTATAATAGCAAAATAAGACATGGCATGAATCTACTCAAAGCATAGATCAAAAGTCCCTTACTGACCATAAGCCAAAAAGGACCATAGAATATGATGGCACCCACGTAAACATAGCAAGTTTCGTTAACAGATTTCAGCAAACAAAGCATGGCATTGAAATAATTATGAAGGCACCTTCGCGAGCTCGATGCACTCACTATAGAGAATTTCATGATAAACTAAGCATACATCCATCAAGAATACATGTCATAGAAGCTATACATGGCAAGAAACAACATCATAGCATACCCGGATCAACTACAACAACCTCGGCCAAATTGAATAACATGTAAACAATCTGCCAGGAAACATTTTGAAGCAAACGTAGAGCACGCAAATGACATGCTAGTCTACTCCATAATTGCAACCAGGACCTTGGATGGATAGAGAAAAACCATGTTTTCAAAACACGCTTACTGAAGTATCTCAAATTATGCATGGATTTCTCTGTAGCAACATGTTTACATGGCAATAAAATTACAGCAGAACAGGAACTAAAAACAGCGTTAACACGAAGCCTAGTTTGCATGCTTGTGCTAGTCACCACATTGATCACAAAATTACATGGTAAGCACTTCTGTAAAGAAGACATAGCCTAGTTCAAAACACATTTAGGGATCAAGTCCATAGGATGCACACATCAATCATGGCAAAAATGACAAAAGAGCTCGTTCTGATAAGAATCTGAAACTAACGATATGGAACCCTCTTCCAACAGCATTTCGGGCATCAAGATGACCTCAAATGCAAATGATGCAATGGAACGAAATGATGTACTCTTCGGGACGAACAATTTGACATATTACACGCACGAAACGGAGCTACGGGTGCGAAGCTGTGATGCGATGAACATGCAATAATTTTTATCATAGAATAAA
>NC_057813.1:42543459-42552697 GCF_018294505.1 Triticum aestivum | reverse complement strand
CGGCGGAGGATGATGGTGGCGGCGGCGGAGATGGCCGGCGGTGGGCTGGCGACGCGGCCGGAGGAGATCCGCGGCGGCGCGAGGGGAGCGGGGAGACTAGGGTTTGCCCGTGAATTTTGAGGGAGTGCACATATTTATAGGTAGAGGGAGCTAGGAGACTCCAAATGAGGTGCGGTTTTCGCCCACACGATCGTGATCCGACGACGGAGAGCATGGAAGTGACTTAGATGGGTTATTGGGCTGTTTTGGAGGGGTGTTGGGCTGCAACTTAAAAGAGGCCTTTGCGGATATGCGGATAACCGTTGGAGTACCAAACGAGCTCCAAATGACCCGAAACTTGACAGGTGGTCTACCGGTGCTATACCAGGGCCACTTGGCAAGGCTCGGTCCATTCCGAGAACGTTCAACACCCGCACACGAAAAGAGACAAAAGGGGTGCGCCGGTGCATGTGGGAGTGTCGGATTGCGAAACGGACAACGGGAAAAATGCTCGGATGCATGAGACGAACACATATGCAAAATGAAATGCACATGATGACATGATATGATATGCATGACATGAATAAAATGAAAAACAAAAGACAAAACCCAACCACGGAGGAAATATCATATCACATAGCCGAAAATGGCAAGAGTTGGAGTTACAAAGATGGAAAGTTACATCCGGGGTGTTACAACACTCCACTACTACAAGAGGATCTTGTCCCGAGATCTAGGACTGAAAGAACTCTGGATATTCGGAACGGAGGTGATCCTCGCACTCCCAGGTGGCTTCTCGGTCGAAATGGTGTGACCACTTCACTTTCAGGAATTTGATTGACTTGTTGCGAGTCTTGCGCTCGGTTTCTTCGAGAATAGCAACGGGGTGCTCATGATAAGTGAGATCTTCTTGGAGGTCGATTTCTTCGAAGTTGATAGTGCGCTCAGGAGTCTTGAAGCACTTGCGAAGCTGTGACACGTGAAACACATCGTGCACGTTTGCAAAGTTGGATGGAAGCTCAAGTTGATAGGCGAGATCGCCTCTTTTGCCAATGATCTTGAAAGGACCCACGTATCTAGGGGCAAGCTTCCCTTTGATACCGAAGCGACGAGTGCCTTTCATTGGAGAGACGCGGAGATAGACATGGTCTTCGATTTCAAAAGCCAAGTCACGGTGCTTGCTATCATAGTAACTCTTTTGGCGCGATTGCGCGGCTTTGAGATTCTCATGAATGACTTTGCACATTGCTTCGGCTTCTGTGATCAAGTCATTGCCAAGAAGTTGGCGTTCACCTGTCTCAGACCAGTTGAGAGGAGTACGGCACTTTCTACCATAGAGAATTTTGAATGGGGCCTTGCCCGAACTCACTTGGAAGCTGTTGTTGTAGGAGAGCTCGGCATATGGAAGACAATCTTCCCACTTTATACCGAAAGAGATGACACAAGCCCTGAGCATATCTTCAAGGATTTGATTGACTTGCTCGACTTGGCCACTTGTTTGAGGATGGAAAGCTGTGCTGAAACGAATGTTGGTGCCCATGCCCGTCTGAAAGGAGTCCCAGAACTTAGAAGTGAAGATGCTTCCACGATCTGAAGATATCAACTGTGGAATACCGTGCAAGGAGACAATTCTGGAGGTGTATAGCTCTGCCAGCTGAGCTGCTGTGATAGATTCTTTGATAGGAAGAAAATGAGCCACTTTGGTAAGCTTGTCAATGACAACGAAGATAGCATCATTTCCACGCTTGGACTTAGGAAAACCAGTCACGAAGTCCATCTCGATATGGTCAAACTTCCATTCCGGAATAGCAAGAGGTTGGAGGAGACCAGCTGGTCGTTGGTGTTCTGCTTTCACTCTTCTGCAGACATCACATTCATTCACGAATTGAGCAATCTCTCGCTTCATTCGAGTCCACCAATATGACTGCTTGAGGTCATGGTACATCTTTGTACTTCCAGGATGAATGGATAGGAGGGAGTTGTGTGCCTCATTCATGATGACTTTTCTCAGATCACCTTTTGGAACCATGATTCGATCCTCGAAGAAAAGAGTATCTTTGTCATCCAAGCGATAGCACTTGTATTTGGGAATGCCCTTGTCAATACCACGTTTCACCTTCTTCACCATGGTATCCAGGAGTTGTGCCTCACGAATTTGATCTTCCAAAGTAGGAGAGATTATGAGGTTGGCAAGAAAGCCTTGAGGAACAACTTGAAGATTCAGCTTGCGGAAGGCTTCAGAAAGATCCGGTTGAAATGGCTTGAGAATTAGACTGTTGCAATAAGCCTTTCTGCTCAGAGCATCTGCAATCACATTTGCCTTGCCAGGAGTATATTCGATACTCGGATTGTACTCTTGAATCATTTTGACCCATCGAGTTTGCCTGAGATTAAGGTTGGATTGAGTGAAGATATACTTGACGCTCTTGTGATCGGTGAAAATGTCCACTTGCCTTCCCAACAAGAGATGTCTCCATGTTATCAATGCATGGACAACTGCCGCCAACTCAAGATCGTGAGTGGGGTAGTTCTTTTCGTTGGGCTTCAACTGACGAGAGGTATAGGCCACAACTTTTTTTTCTTGCATCAACACAGCACCGAGACCTTGAAGGGAAGCATCACAGAATACTTCGAATGGCTTGGATTCATCAGGAGGAGTCAAAACATGAGCTGTGACTAGCTTCTCTTTGAGGGTGTTGAAAGCGACGTCGCACTCAGGCATCCAGACATACTTGACATGCTTTCGGAGGAGGTTGGAAGAGGCTTGGCAATCTTAGAGAAATTCTCAACGAATCTTCGGCAATAGCTTGCAAGACCGAGAAAACTGCGGAGCTGTTTGACATTCTGAGGAGGTTCCCAATTCAGAACTGCAGAAACCTTCGCGGGATTAACAGCAATTCCCTTGGCGGAGATGATGTGACCAAGGTAAAGAACTTCATCAAGCCAGAACTCACATTTGGAAAACTTCGCATAGAATTGATGCTCTCTGAGCTTGTCGAGCACCAATCGCAAATGTTTGGCATGATCCTTCTTATTCTTGGAGAAGACCAAAATATCATCGAGATACACCAGAACGAATTCATTGGTGTAGGGGTTGAAGATAAAGTTCATCATGCGAGAGAATGTTGGAGGAGCATTGACAAGGCCGAAAGACATGACAGTATATTCATAAGAACCATAGCTTGTTCTGAATGTTGTCTTGGGAATGTCTTGTTCACGAATGCGAATCTGATGATAACCCATACGAAGGTCAAGCTTGGAGAAGACTTTAGCACCTTTGAGTTGCTCGAAAAGCTTATTGATGTTGGGAAGTGGGTACTTGTTCTTGATTGTCTTCTTGTTCAATGGACGGTAATCGACGCAAAGTCGGTCCGTGCCATCCTTCTTCTGGACAAAAAGAACTCCACAACCCCATGGGGAAGAACTCGGTCTGATCAAACCCAGACGCTCTTGTTCATCGAGCTGCTTCTTCAATTCCTTCAGCTCCTTGGGTCCAAGCTTGTATGGACGCTTGCAAACGGGTTCTGTACCGGGCTCAAGATCAATAACGAACTCAACTGGCCGATGAGGAGGCATACCCGGAAGCTCTTCTGGAAAGACATCTTGGTACTCACAAACGACTGAAATTTGAGAAATAGCATCCAATTCGCCCTTCTCATTGAGAGAAAACAACCGAATGGTTTCATCACGAGCGGCATAGATGATAACATCCTCAGAAGGGTGTGTCAATTGAATTTGCCTGGCAGCACAATCAAGCTGAGCCTTGTGCTTAGAAAGCCAGTCCATCCCGAGAATAAGATCAATATCAGAGTCACCAAGAACCATTGGAGAAGACAGAAATTTATAGTCGCCCATCTTGATAGAAACATCTGGAGCCATCATTTTGGTGTTCATTAATAAACCCGGAGAGGAAACCGCTATCGGCTTAGGTAGATCAACAATATGCAAATCGTGCATGGATGCAAAAGGCTTTGATATGAATGAAATAGAAGCACCCGTATCAAATAAAACTTTTGCAGGAATATCATTAACTGGAAGATTACCCATGATCACATCTGAAGAATCCTCTGCCTGAGCTGCATTCATCATGTTCACCTTTGCAGACTTTGGATTATGCTTGACCACTGCATTGCTTGAAGATCTCACAGGAGGAGGAGGAGGAAGGCGCCTTCGATTTAAGCATTTGTTCACGTAGTGACCTTTCTGCTAGCACTTGTTGCAAGTCACTTCTGAGAGCGGACGATGATAAGGAGCACTCGACTTTGGAGCTTGAGGCTGAGACTTGTTCAGATAGCTTGGGTTGGGTGGGTGGGAAGATCCACGGCCACCTGAGTTCTTCTGTTGGTAAGGCTGACGAAACGGAGGAGGAGGCAGGTAGAACTTCTACTGCTTAGCTGCCACTTGTGAGGAAGAAGAAGATTGCACTGCATCTCTGATTCTCTTCTTAGAAGCCTCACACTTGAGCTGAGCACCTTCTTGCTTGAGTGCCATATTGTAGAATTGATCAAACTGAGTAGGCTCAATAAGAACGAGAGCTAACTGCAGATCCTCTCTAAGGCCACCTCTGAACTGATAGATCATACTCTTCTCATCTGGAACATCTTGCTTAGCAAAGCGAGCAAGTTTCTGAAACTGCTTGTTGTATTCGTACACTGACATGTTGCCTTGCTTGAGATTGCGGAACTCCTCACGCTTGCTCTCAACAACACTGGTAGGAATATGGTGAGCTTTAAAGTCCCGACAGAAATCAGTCCAAGTAATCACTCGACCACCTCTGGAATCCTTGTATTGCTGGAACCAATCAGCTGCCTGATCCTTGAGCTGAAAAGAAGCGAACTTGACATAGTCCTCAGGCCTGACATTGCTGCATTCAAAATGTTTGTTGATATCCACGAGCTAATCATCGGCGTCTGTGGCCTCGACACAATAGCTGAAAGACTTCGGCTGATTTGCAAGGAATTGGTTGAGGGTAGGAAACTGAGGCTGATGATTGAACTGCCCTTGACCTTGATTCCCTTGGTTGCCTTGGCCTTGGTTGCGCTCTTGCATGAGCTGGATCATCATCTGAGCATGGGCGTTAGAGGCTGCCATCAAAGCTTGCCATGCCTCCGGAGGCGGAGGTGGAGGTGGAGGGTTCGCCTGACTCCCATCATTGCGATCCGGATTCAGACGCGTTGGCGGAGCCATCCTGAAGAGGGTGACATCCGTTAGCATCTTGATAGACAGATAGACAAGTTGAATCAACGGATAGAAATTGCAACATATAGTCTTCACAATAAACATTCGAACATGGATGAACGAATGAATTCCAAAGTAAACATCACACGTCCATTAAGGTGAGAAGCCACTTGAATAGAGATTGATGAATGAAATAAACAAGGTACAACTGGAACAAATAAGTGGTAAGGATTACCCAATCACAAACCAAATATCTGCGGGAAGAAATGCTAGAGCTACTTGAATCCCACCTATAAACTCCCGAAACTTTCTGGTTATGCAATCTGGTGTTGGGGATACAGGGGAAGCAAAATATCTCACCCAAACTAACAATCCCTACATCCAGCTGTATCCATCCGTCAACACATAACCAAGAAACCTTCAGAAATCGTGTACCTCAACCTTCGAAAAGCATCCGTTATACGAGTTATGGCAATACTCCCGAGCTCGCCCCAGTACTGGGTTATCGGGGTTATCTCACCAACAACTGCATAAAAGAGAATTTTGATGTCGGCAAATCTCAGGTATTCCGGAACTGCAACGATAAAATTGTGACGACAACACCTCGGAGCTCAACTCCCCGGGACACTGCCACAACCCCTAAATGTCAGGAGGCACCAAGAACAATGTTCTCGTCACAAAACTATCGGAACGATTCCAAGATACCCACGTGATCCTAAATTTTTTTTAGTGAAAATTTGAGAAGAGGATAGTCAAAACATCTACGTCAGGAGACCTCACCAGAGCAACGAAGGGACTGAGGAGTAAAAAGAATCCTACTCTCCGATATATATAATCCTAAGACTCAAAACATTTTTGTTCTAGACTCAACATCGCCAGCAAACAATCAAGCAGGGGGCTCCTAAGTCGGGGATGGCTCTGATTACCAACTTGTAACACCCACGATTTGGCTATATCTCCCACGTGTCGAAGCACGGCTTAGAGGCATAACCGCATGGTGGTTTTGTCGCAAGAAGGGTCATCTTCACACAATCCCATGTAATGAACAAGAATGGGATAAAGAGGGTTGGCTTACAATCGCCACTTCACACAATACATAAATTAAGATCATACATAATTCAAATACACTCATAGACCAGCTACGGTCAAGTTCAAATGAAAAGAAGACAACCCCAAATGCTAGATCCCCGATCGTCCCGACTGGGCCCCACTACTGATCATCTGGAAACGATACATAGTAACGACCAAGGGCCTCATCAAATTCCCACTTCAGCTCAGTTGCGCCATCTGCGCCAGTATCCTCGGCACCTGCATCTGTTTTGGTAGAATCTGTGAGCCACAGGGACTCAGCAATCTCACACCCGCGAGATCAAGACTATTTAAGCTCATAGGTAGGCAAAGGGTAATATGGTGGAGCTGCAGCAAGCACTAAGCATATATGGTGGCTAACATACGCAAGTGAGAGCGAGAAGAGAAGCAACGCGTCGGTCGAGAAGCTAGAAGCGATCAAGAAGTGATCCTGAAACTACTTACGTCAAGCATAACACAAACCGTGTTCACTTCCCGGACTCCGCCAAGAAGAGACCATCACGGCTACACACTCGGTTGATGCATTTTAATGAAGTCAAGTGTCAACTTATCTACAACCGGACATTAACAAATTCCCATCTGCCTCATAACCGCGGGCACGGCTTTCGAAAGATTATATACCCTGCAGGGGTGTCCCAACTCAGCCCATCACAAGCTCTCATGGTCAACGAAGGAATAGACCTTCTCCCGGGAAGACCCGATCAGTCTCGGAATCCCGGTTCGCAAAACATTTCGACAATGGTAAAACAAGACCAACAAAGCCACCCGATGCGCCGACAAATCCCGATAGGAGCTGCGCATATCTCGTTCTCAGGGCACAACGGATGAGCAAGACGTCGGGTTGGTATAGACCCTGGTTGCCCAGGGGACGCCGGACATCGCTCAGGTTGGACCAACACTCGAAGGAGCACTGGCCCGGGGGGGGGGGGTAAATAAAGATGACCCTTGGGCTCGCGAAAACCCAAGGGAAAAGGGCTTAGGTGGCAAATGGTAAAACCAAGTTTGGGCCTTGCTGGAGGAGTTTTATTCAAAGCGAACTGTTAAGGGGGTCCCATAAATCACCCAACCGTGTAAGGAACGCAAATTCAAGGAACATAACACCGGTATGACGGAAACTAAGGCGGCAAGAGTGGAACAAGTCACCAGGCATAAGGCCGAGCCTTCCACCCTTTACCAAGTATATAAGGTGCATTAATTTAAACAGGAGATATTGTGATATCCCAGAATATCCGTGTTCCGACCAGGAACAAACTTCATTTTCACCTTCAACTACCAATGCTATAAGAGGGGCTGAGGAAAAGCAGTGACATAGCCAAACAACGGTTGCTAGGACAGGTTGGTTAGAGGTTTAACATGGCAATAGGTAGGCATGGTAAACAAAGGCAGGTAGGGCTAACAAAGCGATAGAGCGAGTACTAGCAAGCAAAGATAGAAATGATTTCGAAGGTATGATCATCTTGCCTGCAAGGTTCTCAGAGTAGTCGAAGGCTGGATCCTCGTAAGCATTCTCACCAGGTTCCTCGTGCATGTACTCGGCTCCCGGCTCTACCCAAAGCAAGAACACAAGCAAGGAACCACAATAAATCACGGTGCAATGCACAAGCAACATGATGCAATACATGTCATGATATGCAAGATGTGATATGCAATGCATATGCGTGCTTCGGGAGGAAAAAGGATGAACAAGGCATCAACTTGACAAACCAAGTATGCCGCTGGAAAGATGAGATGATTTCGGTTGAAATCGATATAAAGATCACTGGATTCAGATGCACGGTTTGCAAATGGCAAGCAAGACAAGTATGGCACAAAGCTGCGATTAACAGCGCGATGCTACTTAGCATTCAACAAGAAACTATGCTACAGCACACCAACATGAAAACAAAGCATATGGCAATGATCTACAGGAGATGCTTTACAAAAGAGGAACACTGAGCTACGGCTAAATCACATCATAACAGGTTCAAACAAGCATGGAGAAAGTGCAAAAATATTATCAGGTTGGGCATGGCATAAACAACAGCACGAAGCAATGTTCAGAGCAGGTTATCAACATGCTACAGGAACTTATAATAGCAAAATAAGACATGGCATGAATCTAGTCAAAGCATAGATCAAAAGTCCCTTACTGATCATAAGCCAAAAAGGACCATAGAATATGATGGCACCCACGTAAACATAGCAAGTTTCGTTAACAGATTTCAGCAAACAAAGCATGGCATTGAAATAATTATGAAGGCACCTTCGCGAGCTCGATGCACTCACTACAGAGCATTTCATGATAAACTAAGCATACATCCATCAAGAATACATGTCATATAAGCTATACATGGCAAGAAACAACATCATAGCATACCCGGATCAACTACAACAACCTCGGCCAAATTGAATAACATGTAAACAATCTGCCAGGAAACATTTTGAAGCAAAAGTAGAGCACAAAAATGACATGCTAGACTACTACATAATTGCAACCAGGACCATGGATGGATATAGCAAAACCATGTTTTCAAAACACCCTTACTGAAGTATCTCAAATTATGCATGGATTTCTCTGTAGCAACATGTTTACATGGCAATAAAATTACAGCAGAACAGGAACTAAAAACAGCGTTAACACGAAGCCTAGTTTGCATGCTTGTGCTAGTCACCACATTGATCACAAAAATTACATGGTAAGCACCTCTGTAAAGAAGACATAGCCTAGTTCAAAACACATTTAGGGATCAAGTCCATAGGATGCACACATCAATCATGGGAAAAATGACAAAAGAGCTCGTTCTGATAAGAATCTGAAACTAACGATATGAAGCCCTCTTCCAACAGCATTTCGGGAATCAATATGACCTCAAAT
This sequence comes from Triticum aestivum, assembly GCF_018294505.1. NCBI lineage: Eukaryota > Viridiplantae > Streptophyta > Magnoliopsida > Poales > Poaceae > Triticum > Triticum aestivum. The sequence continues at coordinate 42,543,597 of NC_057813.1, read as the reverse complement.
GCAAATGATGCAATGGAATGAAATGATGTACTCTTCGAGACGAACAATTTGACATATTACACGCACTAAACGGAGCTACGGGTGCAAAGTTGTGATGCGATGAACATGCAACAATTTTTATCACAGAATAAATGACTT
>NC_057813.1:42527079-42542969 GCF_018294505.1 Triticum aestivum | reverse complement strand
GGCGGCGATGGCGGCGGAGGACGATGGCGGCGGCGGTCGGCGGTGGCGGGGGAGATGGCTGGCGGCGGGCTGGCGACGCGGCCGGAGGAGATCCACGGCGGCGCGAGGGGAGCGGGGAGACTAGGGTTTGCCCGTGAATTTCGGGGGAGTGCACATATTTATAGGTAGAGGGAGCTAGGAGACTCCAAATGAGGTGCGGTTTTTGCCCACACGATCGTGATCCGACGACGGAGAGCATGGAAGTGACTTAGATGGGTTATTGGGCTGTTTTGGAGGGGTGTTGGGCTGCAACTTAAAAGAGGCCTTTGCGGATATGCGGATAACCGTTGGAGTACCAAACGAGCTCCAAATGACCCGAAACTTGACAGGTGGTCTACCGGTGCTATACCAGGGCCACTTGGCAAGGCTCGGTCCATTCCAAGAACGTTCAACACCCGCACACGAAAAGAGACAAGAGGGGTGCGCCGGTGCATGTGGGAGTGTCGGATTGTGAAACGGACAACGGGAAAAATGCTCGGATGCATGAGACGAACACGTATGCAAAATGAAATGCACATGATGACATGATATGATATCCATGACATGAATAAAATGAAAAACAAAAGACAAAACCCAACCACGGAGGAAATATGATATCACATAGCCGAAAATGGCAAGAGTTGGAGTTACAAAGATGGAAAGTTACATCCGGGGTGTTACATGAAGCGTGGTCGACTCGTGTGCCTTGAGAAGCGCAGAAAGCTTTGAACTGATCAGAGTCGAAGTTTGACCCATTATCAGTGATGATACTATGCGGAACTCCATATCTGAATATTAATTCTCGGATGAAGCTGATGGCAGTGCCTGCATCAAGATTTTTAATGGGCTTGGCCTCGATCCACTTGGTGAACTTGTCGACTGCCACCAGTACATGGGTGAAGCCGCTCCTGCCAGTCCTCAGTGGTCCAACCATATCCAAACCCCAAACAGCGAAAGGACAAACGATCGGGATGGTCTTCAAGGCTGAGGAAGGTTTATGTGACATGTTGGAGTAGAACTGACAACCTTCGCATCTCTCAACTATCTCTTTCGCCATTTCATTTGCTCTGGGCCAGTAAAAACCCGCTCGGTATGCTTTAGCCATGATGGTCCGAGAGGACGCATGATGGCCACAGGTCCCCGAGTGGATATCATTGAGAATCATTCGACCCTCTTCCGGTGTTATGCATTTCTGGCTGACCCCAGTCGCGCTCTCCCTGTACAATTGTCCCCTCATGACAGTAAAGGCTTTGGATCGGCGGACGATCTCCCGAGCCTCTTCTTCATTCTCTGGGAGCTCTTTCCTCAGGATATAGGCGATATAGGGCACCGTCCAGTCGGGAGTGATGACCAGAACTTCCATGATTAAGTCGACCATAGCTGGGACCTCGACTTCAGTCGGATCTGTGGCACTTTTTGGCTGCGGGGCTTCCTCAGTGAAAGGATCATCTTGAACCGACGGCGTGTGAACATGCTCCAAAAACACGCCACTCGGAATGGCTTCTCTTTTGGAACCTATCTTCGCCAAGTCATCAGCTGCTTGATTTTTTCAGTCGGGGGACGTGATGGAGCTCTAATCCCTCAAATTTCTTCTCCAGCTTTCTGACTGCATTGCAGTAACCAGTCATGGCTAGGCTTCTGACGTCCCACTCCTTCATCACTTGGTTGACCACCAAGTCCGAGTCACCGTAGACCATGAGGCGACGGATGCTGAGTGAAATGGCCATACACAACCCGTACAAGAGTGCTTCTTATTCTGCTTCATTGTTGGAGGAATCAAAGTGAATCTGGAGTACATATCTGAGCTTATCTCCTCGGGGGGAAACCAACACTACCCCGGCACCGGAACCATTCAGCATTTTGGATCCGTCGAAGAACATAGTCCAGTGCTCCGAGTGAACTTGAGTCGGTAACTGCTGTTCAGTCCACTCGGCGAGGAAATCAGCTATTGCTTGGGACTTGATAGCTTTCTTTGCCTCAAATCTGATATCCAGGGGAAGGAGTTCAATCGCCCATTTTGCCACTCGACCAGTTGCATCTCTGTTGTGCAGAATCTCTGATAAGGGGGCATCGCTGACGACTGTGATGATATGGTCAGAGAAGTAGTGAGCAACTTTCTTCGTGGTCATACAAATCCCATATACGAGCTTCTGATAGTGAGGGTATCGTTGCTTGGATGGGGTAAGGACTTCGGAAATGTAATATACGAGCGCTGAACTTTGAAGGCTTTCCCTTCTTCTTCCCGCTCGACCGTAAGTACAGTACTGACGACTTGTCCTGTGGCTGCAATGTAAAGCAGCAAAGGCTCTTTGCTGATCGGGGCAGCGAGCACCGGCTGGGTGGAAATCAGGGTTTCAGCTCTGCAAACGCTGCGTCAGCTTCAGGAGTCCACTCGAACTTGTCTGACTTCTTCATCAGTCGGTAAAGAGGCAATGCCTTCTCACCGAGACGAGAGATGAATCGACTTAAAGCGGCCAAGCAACCAGTAAGCTTTTGAACATCGTGCACACGCACAGGTCGTTTCATTCGGAGAATAATGCCTACTTTCTCTGGGTTTGCATCGATTCCTCGTTCAGAAACGAGAAAACCGAGTAACTTTCCACCAGGAACTCCGAATGTGCACTTGGATGGGTTAAGCTTGATATCGTACCTCCTGAGGTTGGCAAATGTTTCAGCGAGGTCATTCAGCAGGTCGGAACCTTTCCGTGACTTGACCACAATGTCATCCATGTACGCTTCCACATTCCGACTGATTTGAGTGAGCAAACACTTCTGAATAATCCTCATAAACGTGGCTCCGGCATTCTTGAGGCCGAATGGCATGGTGACATAACAGAAGCACCCGAATGGGGTGATGAAAGCTGTTTTGATCTCATCGGGTCCAAACAGATGAATCTGATGGTACTCGGAATAAGCGTCTAAGAAAGACAGTCGCTCACATCCCGCAGTCGAGTCGACTATCTGGTCGATGTGGGGAAGAGGAAAATGATCTTTCGGGCAGGCCCGATTGATATGCTTAAAATCGATGCACATGCGAAGAGAATTGTCCTTTTCGGGGACCATGACGACATTGGCGAGCCACTCGGAGTGGTAAATCTCTCGGATAAACTCTGCTGCTAGGAGCCGAGCCACTTCTTCGCCAATAGCCTTCCTTTTCTGGACGGCGGACCATCGCAGATGTTCCTTCACAGGTTTTGCCTTTGAATCGACTCACAGATGATGCTCAGCCAGTCCCCTAGGTACACCCGGCATGTCAGAAGGTTTCCATGCAAAGATGTCCCAGTTCTCACGGAGGAACTGGATGAGTGCTTCTTCCTATTTGGGGTCGAGTGTTGTGGAGATATGAGTCGGAGTAGCGTTAGGGTCGGTCGGGTGGATGTGAACGGGTTTTGTCTCACCGGACGACTGGAACGCTGATTCCGTAGTAGGCTTTTTGGCTCGCAACAAATCACTCGGGTCTGCATTCCTATGGTGTTCCTGCCACTCTTGTGCCACCATCTGAGCATCGGCGATCTTTGAGCCTTTCTGGAAGCACTCTTCTGCCTTCTTGCGGTTACTAGTGACAGTGATCACGCCTTTAGGGCTAGGCATCTTTAGTTTGAGGTACACGTAACATGGTCGAGCCATAAAACGTGCATAAGCTGGCCTGCCCAAAATTTCATGGTAGGCACTCTGGAAATCCACAACCTCAAATGTCAGCTTCTCTTTACGGAAATTCTTTGTATCACCAAAAACCACATCAAGGGCAATCTGGCCAAGTGACGCGGCCTTCTTGCCAGGGATGACTCCATAGAAACTCATGTTGCTTGTGCTCAGTCTGGACATCGGAATGCCCATCCCTTTGAGCGTCTCAGCGTATAGTATATTCAAACTGCTACCGCCATCCATCAACACTTTGGTCAGTCGAGTGCCTTCAACGACTGGGTCGACCACCAACGCTTGCCTCCCAGGGGTGGCTATGTGCGTGGGGTGATCAGATTGGTCGAACATAATGGCAGTCTGAGACCACTTCAGATAATTGGGTTTTGAAGGAGCAGCCATATTCACCTCTCGGTTTATAACTTTCAATCGGTTTTTGCTCTCAACGTCAGCAAAAATCAGCTGGGTGGAATTGACCTGCGGATATTCCTCGTCACTGTCCTCCTTGTCCTCAACCTTGTCCGACTCTTTTTCTTTGTCCTTGGACTGCTTCCCTTGGAATTGCTGTATCAGGAGTCGACACTGTCGAGTGGTATGCTTAGGGTAAATGAAGTTACCCTCTTCATCTTTCTTGGTGTGGATGTGACATGGCAAATCCATCACGTCATTTCCCTCTTTATCTTTTACTTTCTTGGGGTTCCAAGGCCCCTTGGGCTTCCCCTTGAACTTTCCTTGATTCAGGGCCAAGGCTTCTCTAGGAGCGGCTGGCTCGGCTTTACGCTTTTGCTTCCGACTGGAATTTCCGCCTCCGGTGTCCTGGGCAACTGATTTGTGCTTGCCGCTCCGGTGTCCTGGGCAACTGATTTGTGCTTGCCGCTCCGGAGCCGATCCTCTTCCTCACCATTGGCATATTTGGTGGCTATTTCCATCATTCGACTCAGAGACATGTCTCTGGTTCGACCGAATTTCAGGCTTAGCTCTCTGTATTTTACGCCCTCCTTGAAGGCGCAAACTGCCTGGTGATCAGATACATTCTCTACTGTGTGATGCAGTGTGATCCATCTCTGGATGTAATCCCTCAGAGTCTCATTCGACTTCTGCACACAAGATTGCAGCTCTGTCAGTCCTGCTGGTCGCTTGCACGTTCCTTCGAACGTCCTGACAAACACTCGGGAGAGGTCTTCCCACGTGTAAATGCTGCTGGGTGTCAACTAATTCAGCCATGCTCTGGCTGACCCTTCCAACATAAGAGGTAGATGTTTCATGGCCACCTCGTCATTCCCGCCGCCGATCTGAACAGCCACTCGGTAGTCCTCAAGCCAAGTATCAGGCTTGGACTCACCGTTGAACTTGCTGACTCCAGTCGCCAACTTGAAGTTGGGAGGAATCACCGCGGCTCTGATGGCTCTGCTGAAACACTCTGGTCCGGAGACATGCACTCGGCTGCTGGTGGGTACATCTCTGTCATTACTCTCTCTGTGGGCTCTGTTCCGGTCGACCAAACCTTGAACGATGATGGATCTCGCATCAAAGCCTGGTTCTCTGGGGTCGACTGGAATCCTTCGCCTGCCATTGTGCTGGCGTCTATCATCCTGCTGTCGAGGCACATATGATCCAGCCCTTGGGGGAGGAGTGGGGACTTGACGTCGATCGTTGCGATCGAATCGGTGATCATACTGCTCATAGTTCCTGTACTGATCGTGCCGGTCGCCATGCCTTTCACGCCTCGGGGGCGATCTGGGGCTATGAGCCGATTGGACCGTATTCGCTGCCACGGATCTGCTATGAATCCTGTTCTGCGACTGCGACACAGCTGAGTTCTGATCTCCTGCTGCCCGGAGCAAATCCCTGATCTGCATCAAGCCTCTGCCAGCCTTTGACTGGGAAGGCTGAATCGACTCTGCTATACGGGTTGCAGCTGCCAAATTCTGAATCGGAGTGCGATATACCTGAGTCGGAGGTTTAAACAGTTGGCATCGACTGGAGTCTGGAATCCGTTGCCGCGCGCGCTCGTCGAGTGCCCGCTGAAGGTTCTCCAGTCGAGTGCGCTCAGCCAGGTTGGCCAAGCGCGCGTCCTCTAAGGTGCGAGCCTCAGGGGTTTCTCCAACGATCGGAGTGTGAAGCGCATCCATGTTCCGGCGGCGAAGCTCTTCCCTTTGCTGCAAGTTGAGGGGCTCGTGGTGGTATTCCTCATGGTCGGGCGACGGATCGCCTCCGCCGTTGCCTCCCTCGGCTCCAGGGAAGCCGGGGGGAACGTGTGGTCCATTGACCATCAGGACCTCCGCCGCCGGATCACTGCTATTGCACTCGGATGCAGTCTCTACGGAGCCAGTCGAACAGGCCGTAGAGAGATTCGTCGGGCTCGATTGCCGCGACTTGGGCAGTGGTCGACTGGCGAGCCACTGCGTGCCTCACCCACCGCTGAAGCCTCGATCGACCGGAGCGCTTACGCCGGCGGGAAGCTGGGAGGGAAGATGACACAAAAGCCGGCCGATACTGAGTCGACGGTTGCCGCAGAAGGACGCCACGGGCGCATGCTCGAAAGTGCGTAGCTCCGCGGACTGGGAGCGCATCCACGTCGAGCGGAGCCTCCTGTAGCCAGGCAGAGTCGTCGGCGACGAATGTGAGCGCGCCGAGACGGATCTCGCGGCCCTCAACCAAAACTCCACCTGAAACCATGATGATGGGAATCGAAAAAAATTGTAACTTCTCCAATAAGTCGCTAAGACACCTGCCCCACGGTGGGCGCCAACTGTCGTGGTTCTAAGTCTGACAGTAGTGTAGGGGGGTACTAAGGAGAGGCAAGATCCTAGCTATGGAGTAGTTGTGCACACAAGTGTTTTACGAGTTCAGGCCCTTCTCGGAAGAAGTAACTGCCCTACGTCTCGGAGCCCGAAGGCAGTCGACTGGATTATATGTGTGAGAGTTACAGGGGTGCGAACCCTTCTACCAGTCGAGGGGGGTGGCTTATATAGAGGACGCCAAGACCCCAGCCAGCCCATGTAGCGGAGGGTTAAAGTACATTAAGGTCCGGCGTTACTGGTAACGCCTTACATAAAGTGTCATCATGACCATAAAGACTACTTAATTACAGACCGTTTCGATACAGAGTAGAACTTGAACTCCTGGTGGTCGAGTGAGTCTTCATGGTCGAGTGTCTTCATGTTCGTCGAGTGTCTTCTAGTCCGTCGAGTGGAGTTCCTCTTGGTCGACTGGAAGACGGCTTCTTCTTAAAAGATGTCCTTGGGGAGGGTACCTTGGATAGGTCCATGACCCTACCCTAGGTACATGACTTCATCAGCGACAGATGCTGGAACCAACCACTACCACAACAAAAGGCTACATCCGGTATCGCACAAAGCTTTAACCGGCGTTGGAAAAAGATTCAAACACTAAATGCCGATGCTTGGGGCTGGCTACTGCCAACAAGGAAAAGCTTCAAGGTGTCGCAAAAAGCTTCAACCATAGATAACAAAGATTCAACTGTAGTTGATTTTTTCTACCACCGGCAAAGTTTTTTGCTACATCCATCAAGGCGGAGCTGCGACCTCGCGACGGCGACGACGATTTGCTGCAACCATAGTAGGATTTTGCTACTACCGCCGAAGTTTTTTGCTACATCCATCTAGGCAAAAACCGGGAGCAACAACCGACACCGTCGAGAGCGGTGGTGACGGATCTTCAACCGGGAGCAACAACCGGCACCGTCGAGAGCTGTAACCGCAGGTGTGGCTGTTGCATGGGTCTAGGCGACGACGAGGACGACCGGCGAGGATGGGGACAGGCGACGAGGGGTTGGCGAGGGATGGGGACCGGCGATGAGGAAGACCGACGGGGGCCGGCGACGAGGACGCCCACCGGAGGGACAAGAGGCGCGGCGTGGCGCTCCTCGAGCGAGGCATGTGGATCCAGCCCGAGTGCTCGAGGAAGAAGAAGCCGGGGGCGATTCGTTTTTTGTCTTTTGCCTGGACCCAACGTCCCATGCGACTCACATCTAACGGCGTGGGCTAGACCGGACGAAATTTTCGGCCGGTGCGCCGCGCCTATCAGCGCCCTTAATTATAGGCCACCGAGTTAAACTTCACTACCAATTTTCTTTTTGCGGGATAATTATTTTATTAAGCTACATCATGGTCACATACTTCATCAACTCCATAGGAGCGCCGGGCAACAGGCCTGTAGTACAACCGATAGGGTTCAGCAGAGGGATAAAGTAGGCACCTGAAAAAGCAAAGTAGCTTTTGGTGGAGAGAGGAGCCGACACGTGATGGTTTGGCTGGCCTTACAAAAGCTGTTTGCGTTTACCACGACCACCTCCATGGATGAACGAACATGCTTTAAAATGGTCTCACCACGTTGGTTTCCTCTCGAAGGCACGCACCACGCTCGTTGGCATTTTACGTTTTCACTGCTGCTGCTACGTACAAGCCTGCGTTTCATGTTGGCTGGCTCATGTAATGTGTGTATGTGGGTGTAAATTCTGTGCAAACCCAATGCTGACCATGTGGGCCTGGGGACGCAACTGCGATTCTGGCATAATGTGTGTGTGCAGCAAGACAGCATCCACGGTGCCCAAACATTAAATAAAAAAAAACATGCAAGGCGCCAACATTTCCTAGCAAAACATCTGTTTGCTGTTGATGCGGTACGAGGCTACACAAAATAGAAAGAGTTAATTGCTCCCACAATACATAAACGTGCAGCGCGGTAATAATATTATACTCCCTCCGTTTCAAAATAGATGACTCAACTTTTTTTTGAGGGAAAGCAGAGCTTTATAGATTAACGGTGCTCGGGCATATCGCCTGAGACACAAACTGCCACTTGAGGCGGTACATCAGAGTTCCAGCTAATGCTGTTATTGGGTAAACACAAGCGTCCTATAACTGCTAATTCATGTGCTGCAGAGTTTGCTTCTCGTTTACAATGCTGGACTCTTTGTTTGGAGAACCACATTTTAAGCTGGAGCTTGATATCCTCAATGATAGCGGCATATGGTGATGAGTCCACCTTCCGAAGATCAAATGCATCCACAAGCAGCAAACAATCAGTTTCAAAAACAACTCTGATGGCTCCCAGCTCGGTTACTAATGCCACTGCTGTTGACATGGCACTCACCTCTGCACCAAACGCATCATATACGTTTTCATTGCGCCCCGCCTGTGCAGCTAACACCTCCCCAGCAGCGTCTCGGACTACAACTCCCCATCCTCCATGGGATTGCCCCGGGATTAGCGAGCCATCAAAATTGACCTTCGCTGTATCCTCCTCAGGTGGCTGCCATTTTGCTTTGCCTGGTGACTTCCTTTTGGTAGTGAAGTACTCTAGGTATTCCATAACATTGCACTGTGCACTTTGTACTAACTTTAGTACAAAATTTAATCATCTATTTTAAAACGGAGGGAGTACATCTTTGCAGTTACCACTAGTGCAGAACCGGGCTTTAGTACCGGTTCTGCACGAACCGGGGCCAAAAGCCCACCACGTGGCACGAGCCCGCGCGATGATCTGGGAGACCTTTAGTACTCCCTCCGTCCAGGTGTGTTGGGCACCTAAGGAAGGGCAGCGTGATCTAGGCGCGAGGGGAGTGGGCGAAGGAAAAATTTAAACCAGGAAAATAGCCAATTACCGAGCAAGTTTAGCCCTTAATTCTCGTTGGTAAATCTCGCTAGGCATGCCAATTTATTGCCTGACATTTCCCTTCCTCAACTAGGTGCGCATGCATGCAACAATACGCGTGCTTGTTAATTGCCTTCCCATTTTTTTGCTCGGCTGACCAATAACCAACTAACTAATTGTGCATGCATTGGCTGCATGGGGAGCCAAAACAAGAGACTGTAAAACGAGGCTGGTTTAACTACCTATATGCGATTAAACCTTAAAAAAAATGGATTCTCTTAGACGCCCTACACACATGGATGGAGGGAGTACCGGTTGGTAACACCAAGCGGTACTAAAGATTTTTTTTTTTGATTTTTTTTGAATATTTTTTTCTGATTTTTAATTTTCTGAATTATTTAACGATTTTGTCTCTAATCACCGCTCATCATTGCTCTAATCACCCCTCATCATTTCAAATCGTCTAACTTCCCGGCTGGTCACCCATCCTCTCACTAGTCCAGCCTGAGCAGGCTTAACTTCCGAGTTCTATTCCCCTTAGTTTCCAAGTCTGCACGTGTTGTTTACCTGACAATAGTAAATTGTCAATCCTATTAACCCTCGAGAATTTAATTTCAGCATGAAGTCACATGTTTCACCGTTTTAGTTTGAAACTATTATTATAAAAAATAATTATTATTTAGTAACCGAGATATTTCTTTAATAAGTAGTTTGACCACCGTTTGACCAGATTTGACCATAGTTTGACCAAAAGTCAAAAAAACTAATATTTAGAAAACATGCAAACAGGTCGTAGGCCGTCAAAATCGGATGCGAATTTTGTTGCTGATTTTTTTTATATATTATGCTTTTTTTCCGACATCGTATGCAAAAGATATAGCCGTTTTACATTTTCATAACACTTTTTTAGAAAACATGTCCAAATTTAAGTTTTTTAATTTTCCTAACTAGTAGATGTAGTAATATAACTACATCTCGAAGGATTTTAAACTTTGAAGTTTTTCTCATTTTCTTTTGCTTTTTACAAAACTAAAAAAGCGATCCACAGTGTGTGTGTGTGTGTGTAGAGTTTGAAAATGGCCCCTTTAGTCCCGGTTTGTGTCTCCAACCGGGACTATAGGTCAGACCGCTCTAGTCCTGGTTCGTGGCACAAACTGGTACTAAAGGTTAGCCCTGTAGTACGGGTTTGTGCCACGAACCGGGACTAAAGGGGCTCATGGGGTCCCGGCCTGACGCCAGCCTGCCACCACCTCTTTAGTACCAGTTCGTGGCACGAACCGGTACTAAAGATTCAACACGAACCGGCATTAATGCATAGCCGTTCGAACCGGGACTAATGGTACCATTAGTACCGGGCCAAAATTGTACTGAGACTAATGTGTCTCACATTAGGTCCTTTTCCTACTAGTGTACTATGTCGTGGTCCTAAGACTGACAGTAGAAAAGGGGGTAGGTATGGAGAGGCAAGATCTTAGCTATGGTGAAGGTGTACACACGAGGTTTACGAGTTCAGGCCCTTCGCACTGGAATTAACAGCCCTACGTCTCGGTGCCCGGAGGCGGTCGATTGGATTATGTGTGTTGTATTACAGGGGGTGTGAACCCTTGTCCCAGAGGAGGGGGTGGCTTATATAGAGTGCGCCAGGACTCCCGCCCGCCTTCATTACAAGGGGCTTAATGTACATAAAGTAAGGGGCGTTACTGGTAACGCCAGCCTCAATTGCTCTTAATGCTTATAAAAGCTAAGGGGTGAACGTCCGGCCGTTGAGTGTCCTTCCGACTCCTGGTCTTCGATAAGTCGAGTGACTCTCCATATGGTTGAGTGATGTGACCATCGAGTGGATTGCACTCGACGCACTCCACCAGTGTTCTCCTGTTGTCTCTTGGTCTTTTTATCTTCTAGGGTAGTGATCTTGGATAGGACGTATAGGTCAGGCCTATGAACCTACCCCAGGTCTGTATCCTCGTCAATAGCCCCTGAATGGATTAAGGTGCGAGTGGAAAGTAGGTCAAAGTTGAACCTGCTCCAAGCTTCGTGTCTTCGCGAGTGTTTTCTGCAAGACCGAATGCCCGCGTTGGTACTTCGGTGTCGTCTCAGTCGCCTTGATCCATTCAGTGATCTGTCGACTGAACTGGTGACCTCATGCGTCGAGTGTTGTATCTGAGCACGAGATCTTAGGCGCGATTGTCTGTGGTGTATCCCGGATTTGACGGGATACGCAATTTCGGGGAAGCGCGCGGGCCGGAGAGCGCCGAAACAGGCGGTCCGGATAAATAGAGATGCCTCGATTACGGCGCCGCCTTTTTCGCCACGTACGCTGCATGCAACTGTTGTGGGATTTGACGGGATTGCCTGGTCCCACGCGTCAGTCACTCGGAAGTGACCCTTTATAAGGTGACGGGGCCGAGGCGCTTGTACTGTGCACGCCTGCTCCCCCTTCTTTCTCCTCCGCTACTCCACCGCGCCCAGCGCCTTCGCTCTCGATGCTGCTGCCCCCACGCCATGGTGAAGGACAAGACGGCGGCGCTAGAGCATGCTAAGAAGGCGACGGGGGCGGCGAAAGGCAAGAAGCAAAGCCGCGGGGCGTCCAGGGCGATTGGATCCGGTCTTCGGCCCGGCAGGAGGATCTGACCGAACTAGAGGAGTCCGGGCTGATTGCCAAGGGAGCGGCAGGGCTGCCGAAGGGGGAGACGGAACCACAACCTCGACCGGGTGAGTGTGTTCTGCTTGCCACTCATGTCGACCGGGGTTTCTCGGTCCCTCCGCAACCTTTCTTCCGGGGATTCTTGAACTTCTTCCGCGTGCAGCTCCACCACTTTTCTCCCAACACCATCACTTATTTAACTGAGTTTGTATCGATGTGCGAGAACTTCTTAGGGTGTCGACTGCAGTGGGGTCTCTTCAAACATATCTTCACCATTTGTTCCCAGTCGGTAAAAAAGGCGAAGTCGAGTGACTCGAAAACCCACGTCATCTAGATGTGCGGGGGTTTAGGTATCCAAAAGAGGAATAGGAGTGCCTTTCCCGCTGTGACTCCCTGAATCTGTTAGAGGTTGGCAGTCATCTTGGTTCTACTGCCAGGACGTTGCAGCTCCAGGTCAGTCGACCGGTCTTCCCCAATTTTCGTTCGACCGCGTTCAGACTCCTGCCCCACTGAAAGTAACCGCTACTGAGACCATGGAGACGAGGATATTGGTGGACAGAGTGGTCCAGCTCATCAGCGATGGCGTTACCGGTCTGGACTTGCTGGAAGTGTTCCTCAGTCGACACATCCAACCTATCCAGGCTCGTGATCACCCGATGTGGTTGTATTCCGGACCGGACGACACCGCTCGGGTCCATCCAGAAGAAGTGTCGTCCGAAACTGTAGCTTTGTCGCTGAGGGGTATCATTGGCAATCAGGAAAACCCTAGAGGATCCAGGCGAGTCGTCCCTTTCAGCGACGGCAACCCGCCTGACAAGGTATAATTTTTGTTCCGACTGCTTCCCACTCGCGGTCCGACTGTACTTGATGTTGGCTGACTTTTACTCGATCGATTTTCTCTGCAAGTATTCACTGAGATGCATTTGATGCCCAACGGCGAACAGACTTTGGAGCAGGACCAGGAGGGGGAGGATAGTGCGGAGGAGAGTGGCAAGTGGGAGTCCCCAGGAGAAGAGGAGGAGGAGAGCAAGGAGTCGGACGAGGAGGAAGAAGTCGACTCGCCGCCGCGCTCTGAACGCCGATCCAAACAGCAGCATGATCCATCTGGCGGGCGCGGGAAAAGCGTGGCTCCGAGTGACAATACTCAGAAGCGCACTCGGACGTCGACTCCGGAGCCGGCGGAGAAGGTGGCCAAGCAGCCTAAAGTTGCTCCTCCCAAGGCCCGAAAGACATTGCCGCGGATCAAGATGGACGTCCCTGTTGCTTCGAGGTGAGTATCTCATTTGTGTTTTCGTAGGTCGACTGAAGATTTTCTTGTTCTGACCAACCAATTCATGTGTCTTTCCAGTCCCACCTCAGCTGCCACTGATATGGACATTGACAAGGCGCCAGTAGATGAAGAGGCCACCTCACGAGTCGGTAAGTCTGATCGACCAAGCTTCGCTGAGTTGAGTAGATCGCCAATCGGCAGAGTTTCTGACATTTCTTTCTTCTGTAGTTCTGCAAGAAGTTGTTGTGCTCCCTGATGACTAAGAAGAGGCACCTCTACAGGAGAGGAAGAAGAAGAGTGGGAGATCTGGCAGGAGGAGGCTTGAAGTTCAGGTCCCTCAGTCGACGCCGGCGCTCGAGACGGTGGTCGAACGCTCCAGAGAGCCTGTTCAGATCAGCGTCACATTCGCCAGCCCGCTGACGACTGATCGTCCGGCGCGTTCGACTGCTCTGACTCCTGCTGCTCCAGTGCAACTTCACGCCTCTGACTCGGTGACTGCTCCGGCTGCTCTACAACCATCACCTTTTGTTGCGTATCAGACTCCGGATGACTCGCCCAGCACCGCTAGGGAAGCTCTTCGCCAGGTGAACCTTTTCATGGAGCAGGTGAAGGTGGTGCACGAGGCTAGCCAGGTGGCTTACAACGCCAGTACTGCCCTTCAGGCCAATGTTCAGGTCAGCAAGACTCCGACTGAATTTTCGAATGTTGTCTTATATCTGATCACCCAATGGGGTGTTTTGTTGCTTAGAGCTTGGGAAATTTTCCATGCCACTCGACTTGTTGAATCTTAGAAGACTTTTTGAATCAATGGGGGCACGCCGAGTGCACCCACTGGGTGCAGTCCTCAAGAACACGGTCGACTGCTGGCAGTCGACTGAGGTCTTAGAATGTATCTCTGTCTTGCTGAGTATTGATCTGAACCAGTGGGGGCACGCTAAGTGCACCCGTTGGGTGTAGTCCCCGAGACCACGGTCGACTGCTGGCAGTCGACTGAGGTCTCAGAATGTATCTCTGTCTCTCTCTTTTTTTTGCACTCACGCTGGGCAGGCCCTGCTGAGTATTGATCTGAACCAGTGGGGGCACGCTAAGTGCACCCATTGGGTGTAGTCCCCGAGACTACTTGGCGAATATTTGATTCGTTGGTAGTCTTAGAGCAACTTTTTTCTGTCGATGTTCTTTATTTCTGTCGACTGACATATCACTCTTGCTGACTGCCGAGTTCTTGTGATCTTGGAGCTCTTCTTTTTGAGTTAAAGAAGAAGCATATCAGCGTTGAACTTGACCTTGAACTTGCCAAGAAGAGTCTCAAAACTGCTCAACAAGAGACGACCATCATGGGAGGTAACCATTCGACCGTTTTGTCTGCTTAGTAGTTTGCACTTTTCCGCTGCCTTTCATTCAGTCTCTTTGAACCGAGTGACTTCACACAAGCAGATGTGCGTAGTGAAAACCGCCAACTCTAGGCTTGTCTGAAGAGTGTTGTTTCTTTAGAGAGAATGAAGGAGGCATTGGAGAATAAGGACCTGGACCTTGCTGCTGCTCAAAAAGAAGCTCGTGAGAAGACGATGCTCGCGGACCAGAAGCTGGCTTTAGTCGGCAAGTTGGAGGATGAGAACGTGAAGTTGAAGACGGCTGTCCCAGACGCCAATCGGGAAGTCGAGCAACTGAGGAAGGACAAGGAGAACCTGACCACTGAAGTCGACGGCCTCATAGTCAAGACGGGCCAGCTAGAGTCCTATTTGGAACGATTTGCATCGAAGCTTGTCTTGAAGCTTGAAGGTATGGCTGTTCAGTTAGATAACTGTCGTCGACTGAAATTTGCAATACTGTCGACTCATTGTTTTTGCGATGGAACAGAACTTTGCCAGGACTTTGAAGCTGAAACTGGACTGGTCGAGACAGGTCTCGACCCCATCAACTATCCCGTGAAAGATGAAGTTGCAATGAACTTGCTTCAATTGGAATCATGCTTGGATGGCGCTGTCGAGTATCTGGCTCGGCTGAAGGCTGCGATGACCCGAGTGGACGCCGAACTCTGGCCTCAGGCGGAACTTCCTCAAAGTCTTGAATCGCTGATGACTCGACTCAACCAAATCCCTGACCGAGTGCAAGAGTGGAAGAAGTCCTCTGCCCGCTGTGGCTCTGATGTCGCCTTGTCACTGGTTCGCGTGCACTGCAAGGAGGCTAAAGAAGAGAAGCTGGCGGCCCTCAAGGTGGCGAATACGAAGAAGCACTCTTTCCAGGACTCCATGGACACCTTCCTCGAGGCAGCTACCTGCATTGCCGACAACATTGATCTTGACAGCTTCGGCGATCCGTCTAGCCCTTCTCCCGTCGAGTGACGGAAAAAAACATTATGCCTCACTTTTATTTGCCTTGGAATGCCGAGTGATTCTGTAATCGTTAAAACTCCTTCGGGCCTGACGCCCGAGCACTTTTAATCTACGGTTAGGAACCTCTGGATTTATCTTTGAATATGTTGGTTCATCTTCGAGTGAAATCCGTTCTTTTCTTGGATCGGTCTCTCTTTGTTTGACGCAGGTGCTAGAGAGGGATCAACAGTCGAATAGTTGGACGAGCCTTGGGCAGCATTGATCAGCTCATCAGCAAGGTACTCAACAATGGTCTTGACGTTCCTGTCATCAGCATGGGGCCAACCATTGGATGGGTGCACACAATCTCATGCTTCTTCTTGACGGT
>NC_057813.1:42508429-42526495 GCF_018294505.1 Triticum aestivum | reverse complement strand
TCACCACTCGGTAGGATTTTCATCACTTAGGCGAGTACTGGACTGTAGCTAAGCCCCCGAGTGAGAGGCAGACTCACGACTCGGTAGGATTTCTCAAACTTAGGCGAGTACTGGACTGCATCTAAGCCTCCGAGTGAGAGGCAGACTCACCACTCGGTAGGATTTTCATCACTTAGGTGAGTACTGGACTGCAGCTAAGCCCCCGAGTGAGAGGCAGACTCACCACTCGGTAGGATTTTTATCACTTCATCTTAGGCGAAATAGATTCGCAGCTAAGGCGACACGTACAAAAGAATTAAACAACAATCATTCGCAAGACTGTAAAATTATGTCTTTTGATAATCAAACTCAAGGTACTTCTTATTACATCTCATCAGTCTAAATACTTAAGAGTAAAAAGGGCGGAGCTATTCCGCATTCCAGGCGCGTGGTTCATCTTTGTTGTGCTCGACGTTGAAGAGACGATATGCTCCGTTGTGGAGCAACTTGGTGACGACGAAAGGGCCTTCCCAAGCGGGGGCGAGCTTGTGTGGCTTCTACTGGTCCACTCGGAGAACCAAGTCCCCTTCCTGGAACGCTCGACCCCTTATGTTCATGGCATGGAATCGACGCAAGTCTTGTTGATAAATGGTCGACTGGATCAAGGCCATCTCTCTTTCTTCATCCAGGAGGTCAACTGCGTCTTGTCGAGCTTGCTCTGCTTCCTCTTCTGAGAAGAGTTCGACTCGGGGAGCGTTGTGGAGCAAATCGCTCGGCAAAACGGCTTCGGCCCGTAGACTAAGAAGAATGGAGTCCGTCCAGTCGACCGATTGGGAGTTGTCCTCAGCCCCCAAAGCACCAATGGGAGCTCATCGACCCAAGCTCCTGCCGCATGCGTGAGGTCACGCATCAACCGGGGCTTCAGTCCTTTGAGAATCAATCCATTCGCTCGCTCAGCCTACCCATTCGACTGAGGATGGGCGACCGAAGCGTAATCGACCCTCGTGCCTTGGGAAGCACAAAAGGCTCTGAATTCATCAGAGTCAAAGTTCGATCCGTTGTCAGTGATGATGTTGTGCGGTATGCCATATCTGAATATCAATTCTCTGATGAAACTCACAGCAGTACTTGCTTCAAGGTTTTTAATGGGCTTGGCTTCGATCCACTTGGTAAACTTGTCGACTGCTACTAGCACATGGGTAAATCCGCTCCTGCCAGTCCTCAGAGGTCCAACCATGTCCAATCCCCAAACAGCAAAAGGCCAGATGAGTGGAATAGTCTTCAGAGCTGATGCAGGTTTATGGGACATGTTGGAGTAAAACTGACAATCTTCACACTTGTCCACTATTTCCTTTGCCATCTCGTTGGCATGCGGCCAGTAAAACCCGGCTCGGTATGCTTTGGCCACGATGGTCCGAGAGGACGCATGGTGACCACAGGTCCTCGAGTGAATATCGTCGACGGTCATTCGGCCTTCTTCTGGCATGATGCACTTCTGGCAGACTCCAGTTACACTTTCTCTAAACAACTGTCATTTTATCACGGTGAAGGCTTTAGACCGTCGGACGATCTGTCGAGCCTCTTCTTCATCTTCTGGAAGTTCTTTCCTCAGAATGTATGCAATGTACGACACTGTCCAGTCAGGAGTAATGACCAAAACCTCCATGACTAAGTCGACCACGGCTGGGATTTCGACTTCAGTCGGATCTGTGGTACTCTTGGGCTGTGGTGATTCTTCAGTGAAAGGGTCTTCCTGAACTGAAGGTGAATGAATATGTTCCAGAAACACATTTTGGGGAATTGCCTCTCTCTTTGAGCCTATCTTTGCCAACTCATCTGCAACTTGATTTTTCAGTCGGGGTATATGGTGAAGCTCCAAACCTTCAAACTTCTTTTCCAGCTTTCTTACTGCATTGCAATAATCAGTCATGGTTGGGCTCCTGACATCCCATTCCTTCATCACCTGATTAACCACCAAATATGAGTCGCCGTAGACCATAAGGCGACGAACGCCTAGTGAAATAGCCATACACAACCCGTATAAAAGTGCTCCATAAAAGTGCTTCATATTCGGCTTCATTATTGGAGGAATCAAAATGAATCTGGAGAACATAACTAAGCTTGTCTCCATGGGGGGATACCAATACTGATGAAGCTATGTACCTAGGGTAGGGTCATGGGCCTATCCAAACCACCCTACCCAAGGACATCTCTAGAAGAAACCGCGTGTCAATCGACTTGAAGACACTCGACCATGAAGCCAACCACTCGACGGCCGGGTGGTCTAAAGTCCCTCTGCATGCAAACGGTTGGTCAGTGAGTAGCTTTTATGGTCATCATGGCATTTTACTTGTGGCGTTACCAGTAACGCCAGATCTTAATGTACCTTAAACCCTACATAACTGAGGGTCGGAGGGGTCTGGCGAACTCTATATAAGCCTCCCCCTCCTCAGTGTAAAGGGTTCGCACCCCTGTAACTCATACACACATAATCCAGTCGACTGCCTCCGGGCTCCGAGACGTAGGGCTGTTACTTCCTCCGAGAAGGGCCTGAACTCGTAAATCCCTTGCGTATACAACTACTCCATAGCTAGGATCTTGCCTCTCCATTCCTACCCCCCTATACTACTGTCAGACTTAGAACCACGACAGTTGGTGCCCACCGTGGGGCAGGTGTCTTAGCGACTTATTGGAGAAGTTGCGATCTTTCCGATCTCCTTCATCATGGTTTCAGGCAGAGTTTTGGTTGAGGGCCGCGAGATCCGTCTCGGCGCGCTCACGTTCATCGCCGACGACTCCGCTTGGCTTCAAGAGGCTCTGCTCGACGTCGACGCGCTCCCCGTCCGCGGAGCGACACACTTCCGCGCGTGCGTCCGCGGTGTCCTTTTGCGTCAACCGTCGACCCAGTATCGGTCGACCCCTGTGTCGTCCTCCCTCCCTGTTTCCCGTCGGCGCAAGCGCTCCGGTCGGTCGAGGCTTCATCGGTGGGTGAGGCACGCGGTGGCTCGCCAGTCGGCCACCCCCCAAGTCGCAGCGATCGAGCCCGACGAATCTCTCTACGGCCTGTTCGACTGGCTCCGCAGAGACTGCATCCGAGTGCGACAGCAGTGATCCAGCGGTGGAGGTTCTGATGGTCGATGGACCACGCAGTCCTCCCGGTTTTCCCCGCACCAACGGGGGCGACAGCGGAGGCGAACCGTCGCATGCCCATGAAGAATATCTCCCCGAGCCCCTCACTTCGCTGCAAAGGGAAGAACTTCGCCGCCGGAACATGGATGCGCTGCACACTCCAATATTTGGAGAAACCCCCGAGGCTCGTGCCTTAGAGGACGTGCGCTTGGCCAACTTGGCTGAGCGCACTTGACTGGAGAACCTTCAGCGAGCACTCGACGAGCGTGCGCGACAACGGGTTCTAGCATCCAGTCGACGTAAACTCTTTCCACCACCGACTTAGGTATATCGAACTCCGATTCAGAATTTAGCAGCTGTAGCCTGTATAGCAGAGTCGATTCAGCCTTCCCAGTCAGAGGCTGGCATAGGCTTGTTACAGATTAGAGATTTAGTCCGGGCAGCAGGAGATCAAAATTCAGCTGTATCGCAGTCGCGGAATAGGATTCACAGCAGATTCGTCGCTGCAAATACAGTCCAGTCGGCCCACAGCCCAAGATTGCCCCCGAGGCGTGAGGAACATGGGGGCCGACGTGATAAGTACAAGGACCGTGAGCAGTATGATCACCAATTCGATCGTGATGATCGACATCGAGTGCCCACCGTCCCCTAAGGGGCGGATCGTACGCGCCTCGACAGCAGGATGATAGACGCCATCACAGTGTTGGGCGAAGGATTCCAGTCGACCCCAGGGAACCAGGCTTTGATGCGAGATCCATTATCGTTCAAGGTTTGGTCGACAGGAACATAGCTCACCGAGAAGGTCATGACAGAGATGTACCCACCAGCAGCAGAGTACATGTTTCAAGACCAGAGTGTTTCAGCAGAGCCATCAGGGCTGCGGTGATTCCTCCCAACTTCAGGTTGGCGACTAGAGTCAGTAAGTTCACTGGTGAGTCCAAGCCTGACACTTGTCTTGAGGACTATCGAGTGGCTGTTCAGATTGGCGGCAGCAATGATGAAGTGGCCATGAAACACCTGCCTCTTATGTTGGAGGGCTCGGCCAGAGCATGGTTAAATCAGTTAGCACCCAGCATCATTTACACTTGGGAAGATTTTTCCCGAGTGTTTGTCAGAACGTTTGAAGGGATTTGCAAGTGACCAACAGGGTTGACAGAGCTGCAATTGTTGGGGAACGTAGCAGAAATTCAAAATTTTCCTACGAGTCACCAAGATCTATCTATGGAGAGACTAGCAACGAGAGAGAGGGGAGTGCATCTACATACCCTTGTAGATCGCTATGCGGAAACATTCAAGAGAACGGGGTTGAAGGAGTCGTACTCGTCGTGATCCAAATCATCGGAGATCCTAGTGTCGAACGGACGACACCTCCGCATTCAACACACCTGCAGCCCGGTGACGTCTCCCATGCCTTGATCCAGCAAGGAGAGAGGGAGAGGTTGGGAAAGACTCCATCCAGCAGCAGCACAACGGCGTGGTGGTGATGGAGGAGCGTGGTAATCCAGCTGGGCTTCGCCAAGCACCGCGAGAGACAAGGAGAAAGAGAGGTAGGGCTGCGCCAGGGAGAGGTGGAAAACCTTATATCTGGCAGCCCCAATACCTCAAGTATATATAGGGGAGAGGGAGGGGGCTGCGCCCCCTTTAGGGTTCCCACCCCTAGGGGTGCGGCAGCCCAAAACCCATCTAGGGTGGCGGCTAAGGGGGGGAGAGGGGGAAACTTGCCCCCCAAGCAAGGTGGGGCGCTCCCTCCCCAAACCCTAGACGCCTTGGGCCCTTGTGGGGGGTGCACCAGACCACCTGAGGCAGGTCCCCTCCCACACTTCGCCAATTCAGCCCTCTGGGGCCGGTGTCCCCACTTGGTGGACCCCCGGGACCCTCCCGGTGGTCCCGGTACGTTACCGATAACACCAGAAACTTTTCTGGTGACCAAAACAAGACTTCCCATATATAAATCTTTACCTCCGGACCATTCCGGAACTCCTCGTGACGTCCGGGATCTCATCTGGGACTCCGAACAATATTCGTTAACCACGTATATCTATTCCCTATAACCCTAGCGTCATCGAACCTTAAGTGTGTAGAACCTACGGGTTCGGGAACCATGCAGACATGACCGAGACGTTCTCCGGTCAATAACCAACAGCGGGATATGGATACCCATGTTGGCTCCAACATGTTCCATGATGATCTCATCGGATGAACCACGATGTCAAGGACTCAATCAACCCCGTATACAATTCCCTTTGTCTAGCGGTATTGTACTTGCCCGAGATTTGATTGTCGGTATCCCGATACCTTGTTCAATCTCGTTACCGGCAAGTCTCTTTACTCGTTCCGTAACACATCATCCCGTGATCAATCCCTTGGTCACATTGTGCACATTATGATGATGTCCTACCGAGTGGGCCCAGAGATACCTCTCGGTCACACGGAGTGACAAATCCCAGTCTCAATTCGTGCCAACCCAACAGACACTTTCGGAGATACCCGTAGTGAACCTTTATAGCCACCCAGTTACGTTGTGACGTTTGGTACACCCAAAGCACTCCTACGGTGTCTAGGAGTTGCACAATCTCATGGTCTAAGGAAATGATACTTGACATTAGAAAAGCTTTAGCATACGAACTACACGATCTTTGTGCTAGGCTTAGGATTGGGTCTTGTCCATCACATCATTCTCCCAATGATGTGATCCCGTTATCAACGACATCCAATGTCCATGGTCAGGAAACCGTAACCATCTTTTGACCAACGAGCTAGTCAACTAGAGGCTTACTAGGGACATGGTGTTGTCTATGTACCCACACATGTATCTGAGTTTCCTATCAATACAATTATAGCATGGATAATAAACGATTATCATGAACAAGGAAATATAATAATAGTAACTAATTTATTATTGCCTCTAGGGCATATTTCCAATAGTCTCCCACTTACACTAGAGTCAATAATCTAGTTCACATTGCCATGTGATTAACACTCACAGGTCACATCGCCATGTGACCAACATCCAAAGAGTTTACTAGTGTCACTAAACTAGTTCACATCATCATGTGATTAAGACTCAATGAGTTCTGGGGTTTGATCATGTTTGCTTGTGAGAGAGGTTTTAGTCAACGGGTCTTCAACATTCAGATCCGTATGTATTTCGCAAATCTCTAGGTCATATTGTAAATGCTGCTTCCACGCTCCACTTGGAGCTTTTCCAAATGGTTGCTCCACTATACGTATCCGGTTTGCTACTCAGAGTCATTCGGATAGGTGTTAAAGCTTGCATCGACGTAACCCTTTACGCCGAACTCTTTATCACCTCCATAATCGAGAAACATGTCCTTATTTACTCCAAGGACAATTTTGACCGTTGTCCAATGATCCACTCCTGGATCATTCTTGTACCCGTTGACTGACTCATCGCAAGGCACACTTCCGGTGCGGTACACAGCATAGCATACTATAAAGCCTACGTCTGAAGCATAGGGGACGACCTTCGTCCTTCCTCTCTCTTCTGTCGTGGTCGAGCTTTAACTCTTAACTTCATACCTTACAACTCAGGGAAGAACTCCTTCTTTGACTGATCCATCTTGAACACCTTCAAGATCTTGTCAAGGTATGTGCTCATTTGAAAGTACCATTTAGCGGTTTTTGATCTATCCTCATAGATCTTGATGCTCAATGTTCAAGTAGCTTAATCCAGGTTTTCTATTGAAAAACACCTTTCAAACAACCCTATATGCTTTCTAGAAATTCTACATCATTTTTGATCAACAATATGTCAACAACATATACTCATCAGAAATTCTATAGTGCTCCCACTCACTTCTTTGGAAATACAAGTTTCTCATAAACTTTGTATAAACCCAAAATCTTTAATCATCTCATCAAAGCGTATATTCCAACTCCGAGATGCTTACTCCAGTCCTTAGAAGGATTGTTGGAGCTTTGCATGCTTGTTAGCATCTTTCAGGATTGACAAAACCTTCTGGTTGTATCACATACAACCTTTCCTCAAGAAAACTGTCGAGGAAACAATGTTTTGACATTCTATCTGCAAGATTTCATAAATAATGCAGTAACTGCTAATCCAATTCCAACAGACTCTTAGCATCGCTACGAGTGAGAAAGCCTCACCGTAGTCAACTCCTTGAACTTGTCGGAAAACATCTTTAACGCCAAGTCGAGCTTTCTTAATGGTGATACTTACCATCATTGTCCGTCTTCCTTTTAAAATCCATCTATACCCAATAGCCTTTACGACCATCAAGTAGTTCTGCCAAAGTCTACACTTTGTTTTCATACATGGATCCTCTCTCGGATTTTATGGCCTCGAGCCATTTGTCGGAATCCGGGCCCACCGTCGCTTCTCCATAGTTCGTAGGTTCATTGTTGTCTAGCAACATGACCTCCAAGACAGGATTACGTACTACTCTGAAGAAGTACGCATCCTCGTCTACCTACGAGGTTTGGTAGTGACTTGATCCGAAGTTTCATGATCACTATCATAAGCTTCTACTTCAATTGGTGTAGGTGCCACATGAACAACTTCCTGTGCCGTGCTACACACTAGTTGAAGTGATGGTTCAACAACCTCATCAAGTCGCCACCATCCTCCCACTCAATTCTTTCGAGAGAAACTTTTCCTCGAGAAAGGACCCGATTAAAGAAACAATCCCTATTGCTTTCGGATCTGAATTAGGAGGAATACCCAACTATTTTGGGTGTCCTATGAAGATTCATTTTATCCGCTTTGGGTTCGAGCTTAACAACCTGAAACTTTTCACATAAGCGTGGCAGCCCCAAACTTCTAAGAAACGACAACTTAGGTTTCTCCAAACCATAGTTCAAATGGTGTCGTTTCAACGGAATTGCGTGGTGCCCTATTAAAGTGAGTGCGGTTGTCTCTAATTCCTAACCCATGAACGATAGTGGTAACTTGATAAGAGACATCATGGTATGCACCATATCCAATAGGGTGCAACTATGATGTTCGGACACACCATCACACTATGGTGTTCCAGGCGGTATTAATTGTGAAACAATTTCCACAATGTCTTAATTGCGTGCCAAAGATCGTAACTCAGATACTCATCTCTATGATCATATCATAGACATTTTATCCTCTTGTCACGACGATCTTCAACTTCACTCTGAAATTACTTGAACCATCCAATAATTCAGACTTGTGTTTCATTAAGTAAATATACTCAGTATCTACTCAAATCATCCATGAAGTAAGAACATAACGATATCCACTGCGTACCTCAGCACTCATTGGACTGCACACATCAAAATGTATTACTTCCAACAAGTTGCTCTCTTGTTCCATTTTACTGAAAACAAGGCTTTCAGTCATCTCGCCCATGTGGTATGATTTGCATGTCTCAAGTGATTCAAAATCAAGTGAGTCCAAACGGTCCATCTACATGGAGTTTCTTCATGCGTACATACCAATAGACATGGTTCGCACGTCTCAAACTTTTCAAAAAACGAGTGAGTCCAAAGATCCATCAACATGGAGCTTCTTCATGCGTTTTATACCAATATGACTCAGTGCCACAAGTATGTGTACTATCATTAATCTTTTGGCATGAATATGTGTATCACTACGATCGAGATTCAATAAACCATTCATTTTAGGTGCAAGACCATTGAAGGTATTATTCAAATAACCAGAGTAACCATTATTCTCCTTAAATGAGTAACTGTATTGCCATAGACATAATCCAATCATGTCTATGCTCAACGCAAACACCAAATAACAATTATTTAGGTTTAACACCAATCTTGATGGTAGAGGGAGCGTGCGATGCTTGATCGTATCAACCTTGGAATCACTTCCAACACATATCGTCAGCTCACCTTTAGCTAGTCTCCTTTTATTCCGTAGCTTTTATTTCGAGTTACTAACACTTAGCAACCGAACCGGTATCTAATACCTTGGTGCTACTAGGAGTACTAGTAAAGTACACATTAACATAATGTATATCCAATATACTTCCATCGACCTTGCCTGCCTTCTTATCTACCAAGTATCTAGGGTGGTTCTGCTTTAGTGTCCATTCCTCTCATTACAGAAGCACTTAGTCTCGGGTTTGGGTTCATCCTTGGGTTTTCACTAGAGCAGCAACCATTTTGCCGTTTCATGAAGTATCCCTTCTTGCCCTTGCCCTTCTTGAAACTAGTGGTTTTACTAACCATCAACAATTGATGCTCCTACTTGACTTCTACTTTTGCGGTGTCAAACATCGCGAATACTTCAAGGATCATCATATCTATCCCTGATATGTTATAGTTCATCACGAAGCTCTAGTAGCTTGGTGGCAATGACTTTGGAGAAACATCACTATCTCATCTGGAAGATTAACTCCTACTCGATTCAAGTGATTGTTCTACCCAGACAATCTGAGTACAAGCTCAATGATTGAGCTGTTCTCCCTTAGTTTGTAGGCCAAGAAGCTCGTCGGAGGTCTTATACCTCTGATGTGGGCACGAGCCTGAAATCCAAATTTCAGCCCTCGAAACATCTCATATGTTCTGCGATGTTTCGAAATCATCTTTGGTGCCTCAACTCTATACCGTTTAACTGAACTATCACCTAGTTATCAAAACGTGTATGTCAGATGTTCACAATATCCACAGATGACGTTCGAGGTTCAGCACACCGAGCGGTGCATCAAGGACATAAGCCTTCTACAAAGCAACAAGGACAATGCTCAGTTTACGGACCCAGTCCGCATAATTGCTACTATCAACTTTCAACTAAATTTTCTCTAGGAACATATCTAAAATAGTAGAACTAAAGCGCGAGCTATGACATAATTTGCAAAGACCTTTTGACTATGTTCAGGGTAATTAAGTTCATCTTATGAACTCCCACTCAGATAGACATCCCTCTAGTCATCTAAGTGATTACATGATCCGAGTCAACTAGGTCGTGTCCGATCATCACGTGAGACGGACTAGTCATCATCGGTGAACATCTTCATGTTGATCGTATCTACTATACGACTCATGCTCGACCTTTCGGTCTCTTGTGTTCCGAGGCCATGTCTGTACATGCTAGGCTCGTCAAGTCAACCTAAGTGTTTCGCGTGTGTAAATCTGGCTTACACCCGTTGTATGTGAACGTTAGAATCTATCACACCCGATCATCATGTGGTGCTTCGAAACAATGAACTTTCGCAACGGTGCATAGTTAGGGGGAACACTTTCTTGAAATTTTAATGAGGGATCATCTTATTTACTACCGTTGTTCTAAGCAAATAAGATGCATAAACATGATAAACATCTCATGCAATCAAAAAGTGACATGATATGGCCAATCATTTTGCTCCTTTTGATCTCCATCTTCGGGGCTCCATGATCATCATCGTCACCGGCATGACACCATGATCTCCATCATCATGATCTCCATCATCGTGTCTCCATGAAGTTGTCTCGCCAACTTATTACTTCTACTACTATGGCTACCGGTTAGCAATAAAGTAAAGTAATTACATGGTGTTGTTCAATGACACGCAGGTCATACAATAAATAAAGACAACTCCTATGGCTCCTGCCGGTTGTCATACTCATCGACATGCAAGTCATGATTCCTATTACAAGAACATGATCAATCTCATACATCACTTATCATTCATCACATTCTTTTGGCCATATCACATCACATAGCATACCCTGCAAAAGTAAGTTAGACGTCCTCTAATTGTTGTTTGCATGTTTTACGTGGCTACTATGGGTTTCTAGCAAGAACGTTTCTTACCTACGCAAAAGCCACAACGTGATATGCCAATTGCTATTTACCCTTCATAAGGACCCTTTTCATCGAATCCGATCCGACTAAAGTGGGAGAGACTGGCACCCGCTAGCCACCTTATGCAACAAGTGCATGTCAGTCGGTGGAACCTGTCTCACGCAAGAGTACGTGTAATGTCGGTCCGGGCCGCTTCATCCCACAATACCGTCGAAACAAGATTGGACTAGTAATGGTAGGCATATTGAACAAAATCAATGCCCACAACTACTTTGTGTTCTACTCGTGCATAGAATCTACGCAATAGACCTAGCTCATGATGCCACTGTTGGGGAACGTAGCAGAAATTCAAAATTTTCCTACGAGTCACCAAGATCTATCTATGGAGAGACTAGCAACGAGAGAGAGGGGAGTGCATCTACATACCCTTGTAGATCGCTAAGCGGAAGCGTTCAAGAGAACGGGGTTGAAGGAGTCGTACTCGTCGTGATCCAAATCACCGGAGATCCTAGTGCCGAACGGACGGCACCTCCGCGTTCAACACACGTGCAGCCCGGTGACGTTTTACATGCCTTGATCCAGCAAGGAGAGAGGGAGAGGTTGAGGAAGACTCCATACGGCAGCAGCACAACGGCGTGGTGGTGATGGAGGAGCGTGGTAATCTAGCAGGGCTTCGCCAAGCACCGCGAGAGACAAGGAGAAAGAGAGGTAGGGTTGCGCCAGGGAGAGGTGGAAAACCTTATATCTGGCAGCCCCAATACCTCAAGTATATATAGGGGAGAGGGAGGGGGCTGCGCCCCCTTTAGGGTCACACCCCTAGGGGTGCGGCAGCCCAAAACCCATCTAGGGTGGCGGCCAAGGGGGGAGAGGGGGAAACTTGCCCCCCAAGCAAGGTGGGGCGCCCCCTCCCCAAACCCTAGGCGCCTTGGGCCCTTGTGGGGGGCACCAGCCCACCTGGGGCTGGTCCCCTCCCACACTTGGATCATGCAGCCCTCTGGGGCCGGTGGCCCCACTTGGTGGACCCCCGGGACCCTCCCGGTGATCCCGGTACGTTACCGATAACACCCGAAACTTTTCCGGTGACCAAAACAGGACTTCCCATATATAAATCTTTACCTCCGGACCATTCCGGAACTCCTCGTGACGTCCGAGATATCATACGGGACTCCGAACAACATTCGGTAACCACTTATATCTATTCCCTATAACCCTAGCGTCATCGAACCTTAAGTGTGTAGACCCTACGGGTTCGGGAACCATGCAGACATGACCGAGACGTTCTCTGGTCAATAACCAGCAGCGGGATCTGGATACCCATGTTGGCTCCCACATTTTCCAGGATGATCTCATCGGATGAACCACGATGTCAAGGACTCAATCAATCCCGTATACAATTCCCTTTGTCTAGCGGTATTGTACTTGCCCGAGATTCGATCGTCGGTATCCTGATACCTTGTTCAATCTCGTTACCGGCAAGTCTCTTTACTCGTTCCGTAACACATCATCCCGTGATCAACCCCTTGGGCACATTGTGCACATTATGATGACGTCCTACCGAGTGGACCCAGAGACACACGGAGTGACAAATCCCAGTCTCGATTCGTGCCAACCCAATAGACACTTTCGGAGATACCCGTAGTGCACCTTTATAGCCACCCAGTTAGGTTGTGACGCTTGGTACACCCAAAGCACTCCTACGGTGTCCGGGAGTTGCACAATCTCATGGTCTAAGGAAATGATACTTGACATTAGAAAAGCTTTAGCATACGAACTACACGATCTTTGTGCTAGGCTTAGGATTGGGTCTTGT
Organism: Triticum aestivum; assembly: GCF_018294505.1. Taxonomy (NCBI): domain Eukaryota; kingdom Viridiplantae; phylum Streptophyta; class Magnoliopsida; order Poales; family Poaceae; genus Triticum; species Triticum aestivum. The sequence continues at coordinate 42,513,827 of NC_057813.1, read as the reverse complement.
CCATCACATCATTCTCGCAATGATGTGATCCCGTTATCAATGACATCCAATGTCCATGGTCAGGAAACCGTAACCATCTTTTGATCAACGAGCTAGTCAACTAGAGGCTTACTAGGGACATGGTGTTGTCTATGTACCCACACATGTATCTGAGTTTCCTATCAATACAATTATAGCATGGATAATAAACGATTATCATGAACAAGGAAATATAATAATAATAACTAATTTATTATTGCCTCTACGGCATATTTCCAACAACAATCTTGTGTGCAGAAGTTGAATGAAACTTTGAGGGATTACATCCAGAGATGGATCACATTGCATCACACAGTAGAAAATGTATCTGATCACCAGGCAGTCTGTGCCTTCAAGGAAGGCGTTAAGTATAGAGAGCTAAACCTGAAATTCGGTCGAACCGGGGACATGTCTCTGAGTCGAATGATGGAGATCGCCACCAAGTATGCCAATGGTGAAGAAGAGGATCGACTCCGGAGTGGCAAGCACAAGTCAGTCGCCCATGAAACCGGAGGAGGGAACTCCAGTCGGAAGCAGAAGCGGAAAGCCGAGCCAGCTGCTCCTGGAGAAGCCTTGGCCGTGACTCAAGGAAAGTTTAAAGGGAAGCCTAAAGGGTCTTGGAACCCTAAGAAGGTGAAATACAAGGAAGGAAATGACGTGTTGGATTTGCCATGCCACATCCACACGAAGAAAGATGAGGAGGGTAAGCTCATTTACCCGAAACATACCACTCGACAGTGTTGGCTCTTGATCTAGCAATTCGAGGGGAAACAACCCAAAGATAAGGAAAAGGAGTCGGACAAAGTTGAGGACAAAGAAGATAGTGATGATGGATATACTCAGGTCAATTCCACCCTGATGATTTTTGCTGACGTCGAAAGCAAAAGTCGATTGAAAGTTATCAATCGAGAGGTGAATATGGTTGCTCCGGCGACACCCAGTTATCTGAAATGGTCTGAGACTCCCATCACATTCGACCAGTCTGATCACCTGATACACATAGCCACCCCTGGGAGGCAAGCTTTGGTGGTCGACCCAGTCATCGAAGGCACTCGACTGACTAAGGTTTTGATGGATGGTGGCAGTGGCCTGAATATACTATACATAGAGACATTGAAAGGGATGGGTATTCCGGTATCCAGACTCAGTACCAGCAACATGAGTTTCCATGGAGTCATCCTGGAAAGAAGGCTGAGTCACTCGGCCAAATTGCTCTTGATGTGGTTTTCGGTGATTCCAAAAATTACCGCAAAGAAAAGTTGACATTTGAAGTTGTGGATTTTCAGAGTGCTTATCACGCTATTTTGGGCAGGCCAGCTTATGCACATGGCTCGACCATGTTATGTGTACCTCCAATTGAAGATGCCTGGCCCCAAAGGTGTGATCACTATTACTGGCAATCGGAAGAAGGCGGAAGAATGCTTTCAGAAAGGCTCAAAGATTGCCGATGCTCAGATGGCAGCGGTAGAGTGGCAGGAATACCAGAAAACTTCAGACCCGAGTGATTTGTTGCGAGCCAAGAAGCCCGCCACGGAGTCAGCGTTTCAGTCGTCTAGTGAGGCTAAACCAATTCACATTCACCTGACCAACCTCAGTGCTGCTCCGACTCACATCTCTACAACGCTCGACTCCAAATAGGAAGAAGCGCTCATCCAGTTCCTCCTTGAGAACTGGGACATCTTCGCATGGAAGCCTTCTGACATGTCGGTTGTTCTCAAGGGACTGGCTGAGCACCGCCTACGAGTCGACTCAAAAGTGAAACTTGTCAAAGAACATCTTCGACGGTCCATCGTCCAGAAAAGAAAGGCCATTGGCAAGGAGGTGGCTCGGCTCTTAGCAGCGGAGTTTATTCGAGAGATTTATCACTCCGAGTGGCTCGCCAATGTGGTCATGGTCCCCAAGAAGGACAAGTCACTTCGCATGTGCATCGACTTCAAACATATCAATCGGGCCTGCCCGAAAGATCATTTTCCTCTCCCCCGCATCGACCAAATAGTCGACTCGACCGCGAGATGTGAGCGCCTGTCTTTTTTAGACGCTTATTCCGGTTACCATCAGATCCGTCTGTATGGACCCGATGAGATCAAAACAGCTTTCATCACTCCATTCGGGTGCTTCTATTATGTCACCATGCCATTCGGCCTCAAGAATGCCGGAGCCATGTTCATGAGGATGATTCAGAAGTGTTTGCTCACTCAAATCAGTCGGAATGTGGAAGCATACATGGATGACATTGTGGTCAAGTCACGAAAAGGTTCCGACCTGCTGACTGATCTTGCAGAGGCATTTGCCAACCTCAGGAGGTATGATATCAAGCTTAATCCATCAAAGTGCACATTCGGAGTTCCTCGCGGAAAGTTACTCGGTTTTCTCGTTTCCGAACGAGGAATCGAGGCCAATCCAGAAAAAGTTGGTACTATACTCCGAATGAAACGCCCTGTGCGTGTGCACGATGTCCATAAGCTTACTGGTTGCTTGGCCGCTTTAAGTCGATTCATCTCGCGTCTTGGTGAAAAGGCATTGCCTCTTTACTGACTGATGAAGAAGTCACACAAGTTCGAGTGGACTCCTGAAGCTGATGCAGCTTTTGCAGAGCTAAAAGCCCTGCTCTCCACCCAGGCGGTGCTTGCTGCCCCGATCAGCAAAGAGCCTTTGTTGCTTTACATTGCAGCCACGGGACAAGTCGTTAGTACAGTACTTACGGTCGAGCGGGAAGAAGAAGGAAAAGCCTTTAAAGTTCAGCGCCCAGTATATTATGTTTCTGAAGTTTTGACCCCATCGAAGCAAAGATACCCTCATTATCAGAAGCTTGTATATGGGATTTATATGACCATGAAGAAGGTTGCTCATTACTTCTCTGACCATTCCATTACAGTCGTCAGCGACGCTCCATTGTCAGAAATTCTGCATAACAGAGATGCAACTGGTCGAGTGGCAAAATGGGCGATTAAACTTCTTCCCTTAGATATCAAGTTTGAGGCAAAGAAAGCCATCAAGTCCCAAGCAATAGCAGATTTCATCGCCGAGTGGACTGAACAGAAACTGCCGAATCAAGTTCACTCGGAGCACTGGACCATGTTCTTTGATGGTTCTAAGATGCTGAATGGTTCCGGTGCTGGGGTAGTGTTGGTTTCCCCCCGAGGAGATAATCTCAGATATGTGCTCCAGATTCACTTTGATTCCTCCAATAACGAAGCAGAATATGAAGCACTGTTGTATGGGTTGCGTATGGCCATTTCACTCGGCGTCCGTCACCTCATGGTCTATGGCGACTCAGATTTGGTGGTTAATCAAGTGATGAAGGAGTGGGATGTCAGAAGTCCAGCGATGACTGGTTACTGCAATGCAGTGAGAAAGCTGGAGAAGAAATTCGAGGGGTTAGAGCTTCGTCATACACCCCGACTGAAAAATCAAGCGGCTGAGGATTTGGCAAAAATAATTTCCAAGAGATAAGCCGTTCCCAGTAATGTGTTTTTGGAACACATCCACACACCATCAGTTCAGGAGGATCCTTTCACCGAAGAAGCCCCGCAGCCAAAAAGTGCCACAGATCCGACTGAAGTTGAAGTCCCAGCTGTGGTCGACCTGATCATGGAAGTGTTGGTCATCACTCCCGACTGGACAGTGCCGTACATCGCATATATCCTAAGGAAAGAGCTCCCAGAGAATGAAGAAGAGGCTCGACAGATCATCCGTCGATCCAAGGCCTTTACTGTGATAAAGGGACAATTGTACAGAGAAAGCGCGACTGGTGTCGGTCAGAAATGTATAACACCAGAAGAAGGTCAGATAATTCTTGACGATATCCACTCGGGGACCTGTGGTCATCATGCGTCCTCTTGGACCATTGTGGCTAAAGCATACCGAGCGGGGTTTTACTGGCCAAGAGCAAATGAAATGGCGAAGAAGATAGTCGACAAGTGTGAAGGGTGTCAGTTCTACTCCAATATGTCACATAAACCCGCCTCACCCTTGCAGACCATTCCACTCGTCTGGCCCTTCGCTGTTTGGGGATTGGATATGGTTGGACCACTAAGAACTGGCAGAAGCGGTTTCACCCATGAACTGGTGGCAGTCGACAAGTTCACTAAGTGGATCGAAGCCAAGCCTATCAAGAATCTTGATGCCGGCACTGCTATCAGCTTCATCAGAGAGTAGATATTCAGATATGGAGTTCCTCACAGCATCATCACTGATAATGGGTCAAACTTTGATTCCGACCAATTCAGAGCTTTTTGTGCTTCTCAAGGCACGCGAGTCGACTACGCTTCCGTTGCCCACCCGCAGTCGAATGGACAAGCAGAAAGAGCAAATGGCCTAATTCTCAAAGGACTGAAACCCCGGTTGATGCGTGATCTCAAGCACGCAGCAGGTGCTTGGGTCGACGAACTTCCTTCGGTTCTTTGGGGATTGAGGACCACTCCTATTCGATCGACTGGGCGAACTCCATTTTTTCTGGTTTATGGAGCTGAAGCAGTTCTGCCGAGTGACCTGCTTCACAATGCGCCACGAGTCGAGCTCTACTCTGAAGATGAATCAGAACAAGCCCGGCAGGACGGAGTCGACCTTTTAGAAGAAGAAAGAGAGATGGCCATGATCCGATCGACTATCTATCAGCAGGACTTGCGTCGATTCCATGCCAGAAACGTGAAGAGCCGAGCCTTCCAAGAAGGAGACTTGGTCCTCCGAGTGGATCAGCAAAAGCCACACAAACTCGCTCCTACTTGGGAAGGCCCCTTCATTGTCACCAAAGTTCTCCACAATGGAGCATACCGTCTTTACAATGTCGATCGCCAGATTGATGAGCCACGAGCTTGGAATGCGGAGCTACTCCGCCCCTTTTATACTTAAGTACTCACTCGGATGAGATGTAATAAAAAGTACCTCAGTAGTTTGTTTATCGAAGACAAGAGTATTATAATTTTCCCAGTGATTGTTGTTGCTTTTATTTACGTGAGAAATCCCCCAGTGGGTGGCTTAGCTGCGAATCCGTTTTACCTAAGTTTGCAAAAAATCCCTACCGAGTGACGAGCAAGCCTCTCACTCGGGGGCTTAGCTGCGAATCCGTTTCGCCTAAGTATTTGAAAATCCTACCGACTGGAGAGCAAACATCCCACTCGGGGGCTTAGCTGCAGTCCAGTACTCGCCTAAGTATTTGAAAATCCTACCGAGTGGAGAGCAAACCTCCCACTAGGGGGCTTAGCTGCAGTCAAGTACTCGCCTAAGTATTTGAAAATCCTACCGAGTGGAGAGCAAACCTTCCACTCGGGGGCTTAGCTGCAGTCCAGTACTCGCCTAAGTATTTGAAAATCCTACCGAGTGGAGAGCAAACCTCCCACTCGGGGGCTTAGCTGCAGTCCAGTACTCACCTAATTATTTG
>NC_057813.1:42491074-42508267 GCF_018294505.1 Triticum aestivum | reverse complement strand
TAAGTATTTGAAAGTCCTACCGAGTGGAGAGTAAACCTCCCACTCGGGGGCTTAGCTGCAGTCCAGTACTCGCCTAAGTATTTGAAAATCCTACCGAGTGGAGAGCAAACCTCCCACTCAGAGGTTTAGCTGCAGTCCAGTACTCGCCTAAGTATTTGAAAATCCTACCGAGTGGAGAGCAAACCTCCCACTCGGGGGCTTAGCTGCAGTCCAGTACTCGCCTAAGTATGTGAAAATCCTACCGAGTGGAGAGCAAACCTCCCACTCGGAGGTTTAGCTGCAGTCCAGTACTTGCCTAAGTATTTGAAAATCCTACCGAGTGGAGAGCAAACCTCCCACTCGGAGGCTTAGCTGCAGTCAAGTACTTGCCTAAGTATTTGAAAATTCTACCGAGTGGAGAGCAAACCTCCCCACTCGGGGGCTTAGTTGCAGTCCAGTACTCGCCTAAGTATTTGAAAATCCTACCGAGTGGAGAGCGAACCTCCCACTCGGAGGCTTAGCTGCAGTCCAGTACTCGCCTAAGTATGGAATCCATTCTGATCCGCAAGGACGACGAGGTGCAGGTCGAATGCTACCCTCTCCTTCGGAGCTACGCCACAAATACAACATGCGCTCTGCAAGGACGATGAGATGCAGGTCGACTGCTACCTTCTCCTTCGGAGCTACGCCACAAATACAATGTGCGCTCTGCAAGGACGGCGAGGTGCAGGTCGACTGCTACCTTCTCCTTCGGAGCTACGCCACAAATACAATGTGCGCTCCATCCTGATCCGCAAGGACGCAGGTCGACTGCAATCTGTGTTCCATCCTTACCTGCAAGAGCGATGAAGAGCAGGTCGAATGGATTCTCCACCTCAGGGTTGCGTCTCAAGCGCTAAAATATATTCCGAGTGAAGAACAAAGTTCGCTCAAAGGAAAATGCAAGCATATTCAACGATAAACCAAGTTCAGACGATATCCTACGGGTTCGAAAGTGCTCAGGCGTCAAGCCTGTAAAAGTTTATCAGTTACAAAACCACTCGGCATTCCGAGGCAAATTTAAGACGAAGCGTAGAAGTTTTTTACTCCTCAGGTGGAGGACTGGAGGGTGCAACAAACTGGTCCAAATCGATTCCGTCAGCAATCCGAGTGGTAGCAACAATGAAGGTCTCCATGAAAGATCGGAAGTCGTGCTTCTTGGTATTGGCAACCTTGATGGACGCCAGCTTTTCCTCTTGCGCATCCTTGCAATGAACATGGACCAGGGACAGAGCAACGTCGGTGCCGCACCTGGCAGAAGATTTCTTCCATTCTTGCACTCGACTTGGAACTTCATTCAGTCGAGTCATTAGAGACTCGAGGTCATTTTGAAGCGTCGCTCCTGGCCAGAGTGTCGTGTCGATTCACGATGCCGCAACCTTCAGTCGAGCAAGGTAGTCAACTACACCAGCAACACGAGACTCCAGTCGGAACACGTTCATAGCAGCCTCATCCTTCACAAGAGAGTTAATGCGGTCCAAGCCTGTCTCCACTCGACTGGTCTCCTCCTCGAAGTTTTGGCAAAATTCTGTAAACACAATTCAAAGGTAAACCAACAGTTCTACGATAAGTCGATGATTGCAAGTCAGTCGGGTAAGAGAGATTACCCTCAAGCATGATGAATAACTTCTTGGCGAACCCTCCCAGATAAGCCTCCAGATCATTCTTCTTCGCCACTAGTTCACCAGCCTTGTCATTCAGTGCTATCTTGTCATTCTTCAGACGGCTGACTTCCTTGTTGGCTGCATCGAGAGCAGCCTTCAGATTGGCATTCTCCTCTTCAAGTTTACCGACTGAAGCCAGTTTTTCTTCCGCAAGCTTCGTTTTGTCCGAAGCCGCCTTCTATGCCTCGGCAAGGTCGTGGTCCTTCTTCTTCAGAGCCTCCTTCATTTAATCTGCAAAATGATAATGAGATCAGAATCAGGAATGGGCAGAAAGATAAAGACAGTTGTCAAGTTCTCACCAATCATACCTTTTGCCTCGTCCTTCGCCTTCTGAAAGTTCTCCTGAAAAAGCTTCAAGTCGAGGTCGAGCTGGATATGTTTGTTTACCAACTCAGTATAGCGAGCCACAAGCTCGCAAGATTTCTGCGAAAGATCAGTCGACAGACATCAAAGATAGGTTGCTTCCGAGTGACTAAGAGAAAAATCATAGCATTTCTAAGACTATAGCCGAATCGAAATATTCAAGAGTAGTCTCGGGGACTACACCCAGTGGGTGCACTCAGTGTGCCCCCACTGGTTCTACCGACTCGGTCCGATCAGTCGGCCGAAAGAGAGAAAGAGGTTATGATCCTAAAACTATAGCTCTATAGCTAATTGCCAGCAGTTAGTCTTGGTCTCATCATGATCTATAAAAAAACACAGGTTCTTCAGACTACAGTCGACTGCCAGTAGTCCACCATAGTCTCGGGGACTACACCCAGTGGGTGCACTCGGCGTGCCCCAACTGGTTCTACCGATTCCATTCGACATGGTCTGACCAGACCGAGTGAAGAAGTTAGAGTGAAAAATTCAAAATACAAAGACTATAGTCGACTGCCCGCAGTCCACCATAGTCTCGGGGACTACACCCAGTGGGTGCACTCAGCGTGCCCCCATCGATTCAAATATTCAATCGACACACCCAGTGGGTGTACAGATGCAAAGATCTTCAGAAAGAAAGTCTTCAGATAGCATATCCTAACAGAATAAGCGGTGGCCAACTAACCTGGACGTTGCTCTGAAGGGCTGAGCTAGCATCATAGGCCGCTTGGCTGGCTTCCCGGATCGCCTTCACCTGCTCCATCATGATCCCCGCCTGGCGTATAGCCTCCTTAGCAGCACCCGCTTGGTCCTCTGGGACGTGGTGTGTGGCAAAAAGGGAGGGCGGATCAGCAGTCGACGTCGAAGGCCGGACACTCGTCAGCGGCACAGCGAAGGACACGGAATGCCGAGTGACATCGTCACCCTCTTGAACCGATGCCTCAGGCACTGACGCAACCTGAGTGCTCTTGCCAGCCGGCGCCTTTTTTATTCCTCCTCGCCCTCAGTGGCACCTCGTCGTCATCATCAGGGAGATCGATGACATGAGGAGGAACTACAGGAAAAATCCAAAGCTGAAATCGAAATCCAATCGACCAAAAGTAAAACTACAGAGAGCGTACCAAGGTTGGAGGTGGTTGCGTCTTCCATTTCCTGGTCTTCGTTCTTGGCGGCGGTCTCGGAGGTAGCAGCACTGCAGATTTCAGAAACCAGTCGGTTAGTCGATGAGTCGACCAAGAGTTCATCCGTACTAAACGAGAAAACACAAGTTCTACTGTTACCCAGAGATAGTGGGAATGGCCATGCTCATCTTGGGCAAGGCCTTCGGCGGCTTTGATGGCGCCGCTTGTGGATGCTTCGGTGCTTTCTCAGTCGGCGTCGGATATGCCGCCCGAGGGCGCTTTGACGATTGCCCAACGGGCGCAATTGCTTTGCCGCGCTCGCTCGCGGGGTCGTGAGCGAGCTTGGATCGCCTTTCCATGCGAGGAGGATTTACTTCCTCCTCCTCCTCTTCGGTGGAGCCATCGTCATCCTCTTCCCCCTCACCATCAGATTGCCACTCCTCCTCACTTTCACCTCCGCTCGCCTCTCCCTCCTCAGCCTGTTCTTGCGCCCCGTTGGGCGTCGAGTACATCTCAGTCGTGGCCTAGAAGACAACAAACAAGGCAAAAGTCAGTCAATTGATTTTAAGCAAATAGAATGAAGAAAGCAGGATCACAGTTAGAGATGCAGAATTGGACCTTGTCTACTTCGTATGATTGGTCGAGTGGAGGAATCCTCCTGGCTCCTCGGGGGTTGTCTTTGTTCCCTGTGATGCTCGCCAGCCACCTCTCCAGCGTGGCATCATCAATCTCCTCCGGGTGGATCTGAGTGGTGTCCCCAGTGCCAGAATACAACCACATCGGATGGTCTCAAGCTTGAAGCGGCTGGATGCGTCGTCGGAGGAAGACCTCCAAGAGGTCCATGCCGGTCACCCGTCACGGATAAGCTGGATGACATGCTCGACCAACACCTTAACCTGCGCCTTCTCTTCCGGGATCACCTTCAAGGAGGAAGGCTTCCTCACTCGTTCCATGGAAAAAGGAGGGAGTCCGGTCGACTGCCCTGGCGTCGGCTGGTCTTTGCAGTAGAACCAGGTCGACTGCCATCCACGGACCGAGTCGGGTAGGACCATGGCCGAAAAAGAGCCTTTTCCTCTCATTTGAACCCCAAGACCCCCACACATCTGAATCACTTGTGTTCTCTCGTCACTCGGATTGGCCTTTTTCACCGTCTGGGAGCGACAGGTGAAGATGTGCTTGAAAAGACCCCAATGAGGCCGGCAACCCAAGAAATGCTCGCACAAAGACACGAAAGCAGCGAAGTACACGATGGTGTTGGGTGTGAAGTGGTGGAGGTGCACCCCAAAGAAATTCAGAAATCCCCGAAAGAAAGGGTGAGGCGGCAAAGAAAACCCACGGTCGACATGGGTGGCCAAGAGAACGCACTCACCCTCCTGAGGTTGCGGCTCAGACTCCTTCCCCGGGAGCCGCGCCTATCCATGGGGGATCAGTCCTCCATCGGCCAGGTCATCAAGATCTTCTTGAAGAATCGTCGAACAGATCCAGTCGCCCTGGATCCGGCCCTGCGGCAGGCCAGCCCTCGATGAAGATCCGCCTCGACTGGCCGCCCTTCCCTTCGCCTTTGCTGTCGCTTTCTTCGCCCTCTCCAGGGCCGCCGTCTTCTCTTTCACCATCATCGCCGGCGAGACACGCACGGGGCGGCGGCACTGAGACGAAGGCGAACGTGGTGGATAAATCTGGAGAAGAGAGGAGGAAATGAGAATGCACTGTTCAAACACCCCCGTCCGGCGCCTTATATGAGGTTACTTCTGAGTGGCTGACTTGTAGGCCCGGGTGATCCTGTCAAATGCCGCAACAGTCGCGCGCGCGATACGTGGCGAAAAAGGTGGCGTGGAGGTCGAGGCGTCCCTGCCTTATCCCATCCGATTACTGCGGCCTCCTCTGCCCTGCGCGCTTCCCAAAATTCAAATCCCGCAGAATCCGCGAGCAGCAGAACAACTTGTCAGACGGAGGATCTCCTCCACAACACCACTCGGAGCTTTTCAAGTAAAGAAACTCACTTGACTGCAACCAAGAATGGATCAAGGCGACCGAAAAAGAAGTTAGTGTCGTTATTTAGGTCCATGGGTCCAGAGCAAGATATACTCATAGCACGAAAAATGGGTTGAAAGAGTTCTCAACTCCTTCCCCACTCAAACCTCGATCCATTCGTGGGCTAATGATGAAGCTATGTACCTAGGGTAGGGTCATGGGCCTGTCCAAACCACCCTACCCAAGGACATCTCTAGAAGAAACCGCCTGTCAATTGACTCGAAGACACTCGACCATGAAGCCAACCACTCGACCATGAAGCCAACCACTCGACGACCGGGAGGTCTAAAGTCCCTCTGCATGCAAACGGTCGGTCAGTGAGTAGCTTTTATGGTCATCATAGCACTTTACTTGCGGCATTACCAGTAACGCCAGATCTTAATGTACCTTAAACCCTACATAACTGAGGGCCGGAGGGGTCTAGCAAACTCTATATAAGCCACCCCCTCCTCAGTGTAAAGGGTTCGCACCCCTGTAACTCATACGCACATAATCCAGTCGACCGCCTCCGGGCTCCAAGACGTAGGGCTGTTACTTCCTTCGAGAAGGGCCTGAAGTCGTAAATCCCTTGCGTATACAACTACTCCATAGCTAGGATCTTGCCTCTCCATTCCTACCCCCATATACTACTGTCAGACTTAGAACCACGACAAATACTACCCCAGCACCTGAACCATTCAGCATCTTGGATCCATCAAAGAACATAGTCCAATGCTCCGAGTGAACTTGAGTCGGCAATTGCTGCTCAATCCACTCGGCAAGGAAATCTGCGATTGCTTGGGACTTGATAGATTTCTTTGCCTCAAACTTGATATCCAATGGAAGGAGTTCAATCGCCCATTTTGCCACTCGTCTAGTTGCATCTTTGTTATTCAAAATTTCAGACTGTGGCGCGTCGCTGATGACTGTGATAGAGTGGTCAGAGAAATAATGTGCAACCTTCTTCATGGTCATGTATATTCCATAGACAAGCTTCTGATAATGTGGATATTGTTGCTTGGATGGAGTCAAAACTTCAGAGAGATAATAAACTGGGCGTTGAACCTTGTAAGCTTTTCCTTCCTCTTCTCGCTCGACCATGAGTACTGTACTGACAACTTGTCCAGTGGCTGCAATGTAAAGCAGTAAAGGCTCTTTGCTGATTGGTGCAGCAAGCACCGACTGGGTGGAAATTAGGGTTTTGAGCTCTGCAAACGTTGCGTCAGCTTCTTTAGTCTACTCGAACTTATCAGATTTCTTCATCAGTCGGTAAAGAGGCAAGGCCTTTTCACCGAGACGAGAAATGAATCGACTCAGGGCGGCCAAACAACCAGTCAGCTTCTGAACGTCATGCACTCGCATGGGGCGTTTCTTTCGGAGCATGGTATCAACTTTTTCTGGATTGGCGTCGATCCCTCATTCGGAAATGAGAAAACCGAGTAACTTTCCTCCTGGAACTCCAAATGTGCACTTTGACGGATTAAGCTTGATATCGTACCTTCTCAGGTTGGCAAAGGTTTCTGCAAGGTCAGTCAATAGGTCAGAACCTTTGTGAGACTTGACCACAATGTCATCCATGTGTGCTTCCACATTCCGACTGATTTGAGTGAGCAGGCACTTCTGAATCATTCTCATGAATGTAGCTCCGGCATTTTTCAAACCAAAAGGCTGCTACGTCTTGAGCTTGCGTTGGTTTTCCTCGAAGAGGAGAGGGTGATGCAGCAATAGTAGCATAAGTATTTCCCTCAGTTTTTGAGAACCAAGGTATCAATCCAATAGGAGGCTTCTCAACAAGTCCCACGAACCTACACAAACAAATAAAGAACTCGCAACCAACGCGACAAAGGGGTTGTCAATCCCTTTACGGCCACTTACGACCACCAGTGCTTGCCTCCCAGGGGTGGCTACACGATTAGGATGGTCAGACTGGTAGAACGTGATGGATGTCTGAGACCATCTCAGGTATGTGGTTGTCGCCGCAGGAGCGACCATATTCACTTCTCTGTTGATGACCTTCAATCGATTCTTGCTTTCAACATCAGCAAAAATCATCAGAGTGGAATTGACTTTGGGATAACCATCGTTTTCCTCTTCATCCTCATCATTGTCTGACTCTTTCTCCTTCTCATTGGCATGTTTCTCTCGGAACTGCTGGATTACGAGTCGACATTGTCGAGTGGTATGCTCCGGGTAAATCAGATTACCTTCTTCATCTTTCTTCATGTGGATGTGACATGGCAAATCCAGCACGTCATTCCCTGCTTGATCCTTTACCTTCTTACGGGGCCAGGGCCCCTTAGGTTTTCCCTTAAACTTTCCTTGAGTCACTGCTGCAATCTCTCCAGGTGCTGCTGGTTCGGCCTTACGCTTCTGTTTTCGACTGGAGTTACCCCCACCGGCGTATTGGCCGACTGGTTTGCTCTTTCCACTACGGAGTCGATCCTCTTCTTCTTCGTTAGCATACCGGGTTGCTATCTCCATCATCCGAGTCAGAGTCATATCCCCAGTCCGACCGAATTTCAAGACCAACTCTCTGTATTTGACGCCTTCCTTGAAAGCGCACACTGCTTGATGCTCTGAAACATTTTCGACGGTGTGATGCAAAGTGGACCACCTCTGGATAAAATCTCTCAAGGTCTCACTCAGCTTCTGCACACAATGCTGCAACTCAGTCAATCTCGTTGGTCGTTTGCAAGTGCTTTCGAAAGTTCTGACGAACACTCGAGCCAGTTCTTCCCAACTGTATATACTGCTCGGAGCCAACCGAGTCAACCACGCTCGGGCTGACCCTTCCAACATCAGAGGGAGATGTTTTATCGCAACTTCATCGTTTGCACCGCCAATCTGTACAGCCACTCGGTAATCTTCAAGCCAAGTTTCAGGCTTGGATTCGCTGGTGAACTTACTGACCCCGGACGCCAACCTGAAGTTGGGAGGAATCACCGCTGCCTTGATGGCCCTGCTAAAACACTCGGGACCAGAAACATGCACTCTACTGCCACTCGGATGATCTCTGCCAGGGTCTTCTCCGGTCGACCAGGCCTTGAACGAGGATAGACCTCGCGTTGAAGCCCGGTTCCCTTGGGTCAACTGAGGCTCTACGCTCACCACTAAGACGGCGCCGGTCATCGTTCCGCCGAGGCACATATGAGGCACTCCTCGGAGGAGGCGTGGGTCCTCGACGACGATTGTCACGGTCGAGTGGATGATCATACTGCCCACGGCCTTCACGTCGCGGAGGCGATCTTGGGTTGTGAGCCGACTGAACCGTGTCCGCTGCAACGGATCTGCTGTGAATCCTATTCCACGACTGAGATACTGCTGTGTTTTGCTCTCCTGCTGCCCGGAGCAAGGCCCGGATCTGCATCAACCCTCTCCCAGATTCTGACTGGGAAGGTTGGATCGACTCTGCTATTCGGGCCGCAACTGTGAGATTCTGAATCGGAGTGCGGTATACCTTAGGTGGAGGCGGAAAAAGCTGTCGTCGACTAGACTCATGGATCCGCTCTTGAGCGCACTCGTCGAGAGCCCGCTGAAGGTTATCCAGTCGAGTGCGCTCAGCCAAATTAGCTAGGCACACCTCCTCCAAGGCCCGAGCCTCGGGGGTTTCTCCAACGATGGGCGTGTGGAGTGCATCCATGTTGTGGCGACGAAGTTCTTCCCTCTGCTGCGAAGAGAGGGGCTTGGGTCGGTATTCCCCATGGACGTGCAACGGATCGCCGCCCCTATCTCCGCCGCCCTCGCGGCGGAAACCGGGCAGGCTGTGAGGTTCGTCGACCATCAAGACTTCAGCCATAGGGTCGCTGCTATCGCATTTGGATGCGGTCTCCATGGAGCCAGTTGATAGGTCGAACATGCTGTGGAGAGTTTCGTCAGGCTCGATTGCCGCGACTTCATGGATGGTCGAACATCAAGCCACCACGTGTTTCACCCACCACTGAAGCCGCGATCGACCGGATCGCTTGCGGCAAAGAACGGCGGGGAGTGAAAACACCATCAGGGTCGACTGATACTGAGTCGACGGCTGCCGAAGGAGAACGCCGCGAACGCACGCTCGGATGTGCGTTGCCCCTTGGACGGGGAGTGCCTCAACATCCAGGGGAGCTTCTTGAAGCCACGTGGAGTCGTCGGCGACGAAAACAAGCGCGCCGAGACGGATCTCGCGGCCCTCAGCCAATCCACCGACGGAAACCATGACGATGACGATCGGTAAAACTTGCAACTTCACCAGCAAGTCGCTAAGATACCTGCCCCACGGTGGGCGCCAACTGTCGTGGTCCTAAGACTGACAGTAGAAAGGGGGTAGGTATGGAGAGGCAAGATCTTAGCTATGGTGAAGGTGTACACACGAGGTTTACGAGTTCAGGCCCTTCGCAGTGGAAGTAACAGCCCTACGTTTCGGTGCCCGGAGGCGGTCGATTGGATTATGTGTGTTGTATTACAGGGGGTGCGAACCCTTGTCCCAGAGGAGGGGGTGGCTTATATAGAGTGCGCCAGGACCCCCGCCCGCCTCCATTACAAGGGGCTTAATGTACATAAAGTAAGGGGCATTACTGGTAACGCCAGCCTTAAGTGCTCTTAATGCTTATAAAATCTAAGGGGTGAACGTCCGGCCTTTGAGTGTCCTTCCGACTCCTGGTCTTCGGTAAGTCGAGTGACTCTCCATATGGTCGAGTGATGTGGCCGTCGAGTGGATTTGCACTCGACGCACTCCAGCAGTGGCTCTTGTTGTCTCTTGGTCCTTTTATCTTCCAGGGTAGTGACCTTGGGTAGGACGTATAGGTCAGGCCTATGACCCTACCCCAGGTCTGTATCCTCATCATACTAAGCTTCCAAAAAACGAGGCTCTCTCATTCGTCGGGGCTGTGAAAAGCGTGTGGACCAATGTTGTAAGCGTCTGGGCGCTGTTTACATTACAGGCTGACCCATCATTCCGGTAGGATCGGAGGAGCAACAATGGTATGTCGGTTGGGCCTAAACGATCGGTCCTCGTGTCATTTCATACGACTTTCGTGGCTTCATGTCAATTCTGCGTAGAAAGAGAACGGAAAGGAAGTTTGGGGAAGCAGGGCAATGTTGTGATGGGGTTTCTCTTGGCAGCTACGAGCGTATGGGCGCAGGAAATTCAGCGCCTCCACATCGAATGAAGGAAATCCAGTGCTCCACGGCCTCTTCACCTCCGGTGTGGCCGGCACTATTGCTCTTTCATCTCCTCGTCCATGCGCTGCGGGGACGATGCGCGCAGGAAGTGCTCTCCGACTTTGCTGCATTGGTGGTTGTGCGCGGGTAGGATGAGCTCCCCGAGTCTCCCTCCAATCCTCTCCTGATCACTAGGGTTCCTCCGGGCGCTCCATCTCGGCACCGCTCCTGAGGCGAGGACCATGTCGCCCCCCGTGTGAGATTCACACCCCTGCCTCCATGGGAGCACTTGAGGAGACGCACCGCCGCCTGGGGGTGCAACAAGGAGGAGGATCTCCTGAAGCTTGGCAGCGGGGAGGAGCTGAGGAGCCGGTCGGAGGAGAGGTGAGCCAGCAGTTCTGCAGCGCACTTCATCACCGATTGATGGGACTGTATCGACCATGTCTTCTTGGGCTCTTAGGTCAAAAGTTATATTAGAAAGGATAGGTTTCGTGCGGGCCGTTATTCATCTATAAGAAATATTCCAACAACCGGAAATATGCCTATGCCAATTGTGTACTATGGTCTGATGAAAGTTCGGAGGACAAACTCTCAATGCTGTGGCCAAACAAAGCTTGATACATAAACTTGCAGCCAACGACAAATATGTTCACCCTTGCAACATTGCTCCTCCTGTGAGTAGTAGTACCAGCTGGTGTTGAAAGTTAAAAACGAGCACTTTTCCAGTCATAAATAAATTTTTGTTCTGAAGCTTTGTTTTCATTCATGTACAGTCAGGGAAACAAGAATGGAAAATCTGACCTCTGACAACATCTCTCTTGTTGTCTTCCTTGATCAAAATCTCCTCTTCCAAGATACATCCTCGACAAACAACGAGGTTGATCCAGTTTAATAGAAAAAATTGCATTATACGGACATAGTCAATAGTGTCCAATCAGAAGATGAGAACCAGGCCAATCAAGTTAGCAGCCACCAAAGCAAACAACTACTATATACGACGCCCAACATACATCCGAGATTCTTATTAAAAAAATAAGCAATAATATGATTAGAAAAGAAATACTAAACTGATGTGTTAATGAAAAGCGGCGTAGCAAAGCGCGTGGCAGCTTCTAGGAGTGAAGTCTGAAATGAACCCTGTCGTTGTTGGCGCAATCGCAAATGAACCCTGACCTCGAAATCCCAGAAGTCCATACCTTGAACTCTCTGATCCCGGATTTTTTGATCCTTGTGTGTGTATCCAAATGTCGGGATTCGTACATGACTCGGGAAAGGCTGGGAGCAGGCTAAGTCAGCACCTGCAGATGGGTCTCAGGCTATAACCTGATCGAGCTGGACCAACTCGCTCAACCCACCTCGTCTTCCACTCCGCCTCTTCCTCTCCCGTGACGCGCCTCTGCTCCTCTTCCACGGTGGCGCAGTGACGAGCTGATGATCGTGGCGGCCGCCGCCGACCACTACGGCTGAAAACATCAAGGTAGGCTTGCTCCATCTCCCCTCTCCAATCTCAGGTGTTTTTCTTCGTTTCTGTCGTGCTTAGGTTTAGAGTTTTTCAATGGTGAACATGCAACAATTAGAGGTGTTAATCAGTGGATTTGTTGGTGATTTATGTTATCCAGTATAGTAATCAGATGTGATGGTTGCAATGTAGGTTCTTTTTGTTGAATCCATGGACCCGACTGAGATTTTGAACATTAGATTTCATATAGGAGGGCAATTTGTTCAAATTGGTCCTTCTCTGGACTATGTTGGGGGAGATGTGTCCTACTCTGGGATTGAGAGGGACAAGTTGTCTTTGCAGGAGGTTAAAGGTTTTCTTGCAGATCATTTGACAGTAAAGGAAAGCATGAAGATTTATTTTCTGAGACTTGATTAATGGGTTGTTGCTTCTACATGATGATGTTGGTTGCATGAGCATGTCAGATCATACAACTGATGGTGGAGTTGCATAAATTTTTGTGGAGTACAATGGGGAACAGGATGAAGAAGGAGAGCAGGAAAGTGGCTCTGATTTTGAGAATGAAATTCAGGATCACATGGAGAGTGGGAGTGAAGAAGATATGCCAACTGTGATGACAACTGAAGAAATGCAAGTGGAACAACACAATGACAATGTAAATGAAGATTTACTACAGGAAGTGCTTGTCCCCGATGATAATGGTGCTATTACTACAGTCATAAGTAGCCCATTGAAGAGAATAAGTTCTGAAAGGTGTAATCTTTCTCAGAGTTCTCAAGTGTGCAATCCTTCCCAGCCTTCAACAATACCTACAACTGTAGTTCCAGCAAGGAAAAAAGCAAGAGTACAAGGTGCAGAGCTTGCAGCAACACGAGGAGAACTTGCAGCAATAGCACAAGGAGCAGCACAAGGAGCAGCACAAGGAGCCCAACATGCAGCAGCAGAGCAAGGAGCAGAGCAAGCAAAATAGGAGTCGGATTCAGATGATTCATAGGACAACGACTATGTTCCACATACTGATGATAGTGGAGAGGAATCAGAGGTAGTTGAGCTAAGAAAGCATGCAAGGAAGTTTGGAAAAAAGATGAAAGACTCCAGGGAATGAGTTACTTCAGATGCATCAGGGGTTGTTCCTATTGACTTCATTGCAAATGTTGAAGAAGTAGTGGAGGAAATGGAATTTGAGTCAAGTGATGAAGATTATTCCTATGATGAAGATGAGGAGGGACACATTGTTAGAAGGAAGAGCAAATACCCTAGATTTGACCCTCATACTGATATTCCACACTTTAGTTTGGCTATGGTTTTCAAAAGCAAAAATCAATTTGTCAAAGCAATTAAGAGATATGGTCTTGCTACAAAAAGAAGCATCAATTTCTTAAAGTCTGAGGAGGTGAAGGTCAGAGCCAAATGTGGATGTCCAGGGTGCCCATGGCTTGTGTATGGAGCAAAGACAAGCAGGTGTTCAAGGTTCCAAATCATTACATATGAGGATGAGCACCATTGTGCACAGAATAGGGAAAATAAGCTTGTTTCTGCAAAGGTTATAGCACAAAGATATGAACATTTCATCCTTGCCAATCCAATGTGGAAGATTGATAGCATCAAAGCCACTGTCCTAAAAGATATGTTTGCTGATGTTTCCACTTCAAAGTGCAAGGCAGCAAAGAAGATTGTCATGGATAAGTTGATGTGTGGTATGAAGAGTGAGTATACTAAAATCTTTGACTATCAGTTAGAGTTGCTTCGAAGTAACCCTGGGAGTATAGTTGTTGTTTGTTTAGATCCAAAAGAAATGGAAATTAATGTTTTTCAACAATTATTTGTTTGTTTCAATGCTCTCAAACAAGGCCTTAAAGCTGGATGCAGGAAAGTAATAGGGCTAGATGGATGCTTCTTCAAAGGAGCATGCCAAGGTGAACTACTTGCTGCAATTGCTAGGGATGCAAACAACCAAATGTACCCTGTAGCTTGGGCAGTTGTGAAAAAAGAAACTACAGAGATATGGAAGTGGTTTATTGGGCTGCAAATCAAGGATTTGGATATCAATGATCAAGGAGCAGGCTCAATTTTTATTTCTGACCAGCAAAAGGTTATAACTGTTTTCATTGTTGCAATTATTGTATGTTTCCAATTGTTGTATGCTACACTTGTTTCCAATTGTTGCATGTTTCCAATTATTGTTGTCATTGGTTAGGTAAGGGTATATAGTTGTCGACAAGGTTCGGGGTAGGTGAGGGTATGTAGTTGTCGACAAGGTTCCGGGTAGGTGAGGGTATGTAGTTGTCGACAAGGTTCGGGGTAGGTGAGGGTATATATAGTTTAATTGCATTCATATCTTCTTGTGAGATTATTTGCATTCATATCTTAAAAATATTTATGTCTCTTTTTGTAGGGCTTAATTAATAGCATGAGAGATTATTTGCCAAGGGCACAACACAGGATGTGTGCAAGGCACATTTATGCCAATTAGAGAAAGAAGCACAGGGACCATGAATTACAAAAAAGATTTTGGGCAATTGCCAAGGCTTCAAACAAACAGGATTTCAACTACAACAAGGCCCGACTTGCTCAGAAAACCCCTGAGGGTGCAAAAGACATTATGAGGACAGAGCCAGTGCATTGGGCTAGGGCCTTTTTCCATATGGATCAAACTGTGAGTCATTGGATAACAATTTATGTGAGTCTTTCAACAATGCCATCATAGAATCAAGGTTTTACCCCATAATATCACAACAAGAGATGATAAGGAAGAAGATGTATGTCTGAATCCAGGAATAGAGAAGCAAAAGTGATAAATGGCATGGAACAATTTGCCCTAACATTTTTAAGAAACTACATGGCAATATCTAGAGAACTCAGTTTTGTGAGGTGCTCTGGAATGGCAAGGATGGATTTGAGGTCAAGAATTTGACTGGCAGAGGAAGGAGCTACACAGTGAACCTTGAGAGGAAGACATGTTCATGTGGATATCTACAGCTGGCAGGCCTTCCTTGTTGTCATGCAATTTGTGCTATATACAAAAGTGGCAGAAAAGTAGAAGAATTCATTGACCCATGCTACTACATTAATACTTTCAAGAAAATATATGAGCAATGTCTCCAGCCTGTGGAAGGTGAAGAGTGTTGGCCAGTCTATCAGAACCCTAGGCCAGTGGCACCTGGCTATATTGCCATGCCAGGAGCAAGGAATAAAAACAATTATAGGAGGAGAGAAGAGGGAGATGCACCCAAGGGAAAGAAACTTAGCAAGCATGGAATTCAAATCACTTGTGGATCATGTGGGGGGTAAGGGACATAACAAAGGATCTTGTTCAAAGAATGCTGATAGAAACAAAAAAACAAAATCATTTCTTCGGAAGAGAGGTAAAAAATAGAAGTCCACTGAGGTAATATGCAACTGAACATTAGCAATGTTTTCCCTATTAACTTTTCAATATGCACCTGACCAATGCTTTTTATTTTTTTTATTTGCAGCAAGCAGAGGCTGAGGCTGCCAAAAGCAAGGCATCTGCAGCTAGATCTTCTGAACCTACAACAAGGACTCAAACTCCTCGATCCTATCAACCTGCAGCAACTACAAGCTCACAGCCAGCCACCTCAAGCTTTAGACCTCCCAGAAGATCAGCACCAACTAGAAATGAAGCACCTGGAGGAAGTACGTCTTCTGGCAGAGGCAGAGGAAGAGGATTCATCCCCTATTTCACAGCTTCTGGGAACTACTAAAGTTATGTACTACTGAAATGTGGTTGTTATGATCCATATGCACCCTACTGATGTGTAGAATCATGTGAACTACTCTTATTTTGGATGTGTGTGTGTCCCTGTGAACTTGTGTTTATGTGCAATGCTAAGTGAACTTGTGAACATGATCTATATGTAGACAATTTCTTTTGATCTATATTCAGGATATTTCCTATCAATTGGTCTAGTTTATTTTGTTGCTGCCAAAAATCAGCATGGCTTCACTTAATTTTGTTGCTGCCAACAATGAGCATTGCTTCACTAATTTTTCCTGTTGCCAACACAGAGCATGCATTTAATAAATTTTGTTGTTGTTAAAAAAAGAGCATGGATTTTCTATGAGTTCTGCCATAATTAGCAGGGATTTAGTTTATTCATGTGAACATTCTCTACAGTACACTATTCCTCTTCTACACCGCATACAGTTTATTTGGTTGTTGTCAAAATGACAATTAAAACCTGACAAAAATATGCAAAGTACACTGTTCCTCTTCTACACTGCATACATTTTATTTGGCTGCTGTAAAAATGAAAATTAAAACCTGACAAAAATATGCAAACTGAATCAATACATTGCTTGTTAAAAGAACTGCTGAATTCAGTACATTGCTTGTTAAAAGTACATCGTCTGACAATTTTTGCAAACTTCATTTCATTGAAACAAATATTACACCTGAATTCAGTACATTTCACTTCCATTTGTACCACATTAACTAGGATATCAACTGAATTCAGTACACTGCCTCACATCCATTTGTATCACACCAACTAGGATAAGATCACCCTACAACTAAACCTGACACAAATATCACAATGCCACACACCAGCATCAACCCTTTCCTAACAAAATTATCACTTCTTAATGCACCAGGAACATCCCTTGCAGTTTGCTCATTTCTCTGTTGTACTTCCACACAGAATGCACCAACACCTGCATCTCCATCTTTACACATTGTTGCTGCATCATCCTCTAGCTTCCATACCCTATCTCGGAGAACTCCCAGCAAAACACGCGGGAATGGAGTTGTTGGGTTATCATGCCACTCAATAAACCCATGTTGTTCAAGAAATAAAAAGAATTTTATCAGAGAAACACATCGAACAGAAAAGAGGAGCAGAGAGCACAAACAAGAACACAGCCTACCTGAGCATCAACGCATGCATAATATCTTCTTCCAGGATTCGCCACACTCCAAGAAATCCAGCGCGACACCTTCTTCCCGCAACAGTGATACGTCCATTTTGCATCATGCTTTTATATCAATATTTATTGCATTATGGACTGTTCTTACACGTATGTCACAATACTTATGGCTATTCTCTCTTATTTTACAAGGTTTACATGAAGAGGGAGAATGCCGGCGGCTGGAATTCTGGGCTGGAAAAGGAGCAAATATTAGAGACCTATTCTGCACAGCTCCAAAAGTCTTGAGACTCCATGAAAGTCATTTTCGGAATTAATAAAAAATACTGGCGAAGGAATCAGCGTCAGGGGCCCACACCCTGCTCACAAGGATGGGGGGCGTGCCCCCTGCCTCGTGGGCCCCCTGACAGGCCTCCGGTTCCCATCTTCTGCTATATGAAGTCTTTTACCCTTGGAAAAATCATAAGCAAGTTTACGGGAGGAAACTCCGCCGCCACGAGGCGGAACCTTGGTGGAACCAATCTAGGGCTCCGGC
>NC_057813.1:42469715-42490779 GCF_018294505.1 Triticum aestivum | reverse complement strand
ATTAGCATCATCATCACCAACGATCCTCTCATCGGGAGGGGGTCAATCTCCATCAACATCTTCACCAGCACCATCTCCTCTCAAACCCTAGTTCATCTCTTGTATCCAATCTTTGTACCAAAACCTCATATTGGTACCTGTGGGTTGTTAGTAGTGTTGATTACTCCTTGTAGTTGATGCTAGTTGGTTTATTTGGTGGATGATCATATGTTCAGATCCTTAATGCATATCAATACCCCTCTGAATATGAACATGAATATGATTTGTGAGTAGTAGGTTTGTTCCTGGGGACATGGGAGAAGTCTTGCTATAAGTAGTCATGTGAATTTTATATCCGTTCGATATTTTGATAAGATGTATGTTGTCTATCCTCTAGTGGTGTTATGTGAACGTCGACTACATGACACTTCACCATTGTTTTGGCCTAGAGGAAGGCATTGGGAAGTAGATGATGGGTTGCTAGAGTGACAGAAGCTTAAACCCTAGTTTATGCATTGCTTCGTAAGGGGCGGATTTGGATCCACATGTTTCATGCTATAGTTAGGTTTAACTTAATACTTCTTTTGTAGTTGCGGATGCTTGCAATAGGGGTTAATCATAAGTGGGATGCTTGTCCAAGAAAGGGCAGTACCCAAGAACCGGTCCACCCACATATCAAATTATCAAAGTAACGAATGTGAATCATATGAATGTGATGAAAACTAGCTTGACGATAATTCCCATGTGTCCTCAGGAGCGCTTTTCTCATATAAGAACTTGTCCATGCTTGTCCTTTGCTACAAAAAGGATTGGGCCACCTTGCTGCACTTTATTTACTTTCATTGCTTGTTACCCGTTACAAATTATCTTATCACAAAACTATCTGTTACTTACAATTTGAGTGCTTGAAGAGAATACCTTACTGAAAATCGCTTGTCATTTCCTTCTGCTCCTCGTTGGGTTTGACACTCTTACTTATCGGAAGGACTATGATAGATCCCCTACACTTGTGGGTAATCAAGACTCTTTTCTTGCGCCGTTGCCGGGGAGTGAAGCGCCTTTGGTAAGTGGAACTTGGTAAGGAAAAATTTATATAGTGTGCTGAAATTTATTGCCACTTGTTACTATGGAAACTAATCCTTTGAGGGGCTTATTCGGGGTATCTTCACCCCAACCAGTAGAGCAAAGAGTTGCTCCTCAACCTACTAAACCTACTGAAAATTTTTACTTTGAAATTCCTTCGGGTATGGTAGAGAAACTGCTGGCAAATCCTTTTATAGGACATGGAACATTACATCCCGACTTGCACCTAATCTATGTAGATGAAGTTTGTTGATTATTTAAGCTTGCAGGTATGCCTGAGGATGTTATCAAGAAGAAGGTTTTCCCTTTTTTGAAGGGAGACACATTGACATGGTATATGCTATGTGATGATATGGGATCCTGGAACTATAAACGATTCAAATTGGAATTTCACCAGAAGTTCTATCCTATGCATCTTGTTCATTGTGATCGTAATTACATATATATATTTTGGCCTCGCGAAGGAGAAAGCATCGCTCAAGCTTGGGGGAGGCTTAAGTCAATGTTATATTCATGCCCCAATCATGAGCTCTCAAGAGAAATGATTATTCAAAAGATTTATGCTCGGCTTTCTCTCAACAATCCGCACCATGTTTGATACTTCTTGTGCTGGGTCTTTTATGATGAAGACTATTGAATTCAAGTGGGATTTATTGGAAAGAATTAAACGCAACACTGAAGATTGGGATTCCGACGATGGTAAGGAGTCAGGTATGACACCTAAGTTTGATTGTGTTAAATCTTTTATGGATATCGATGTTTTTCGTGGATTTAACAATAAATATGGACTTGACTCTGAGATAGTAGCTTCTTTCTGTGAATCAATTGCTACTCATGTTGATCTCCCTAAGGAGAAAGGGTTTAAATATAATCCTCCCACTGAAGTAAAAGTAGTTGCACCTATTAAAGTTGAAGAAAATACTATCACTTATAATGATCCTATTGTCCCTACTACTTATATTGAGAAACCTCCTTTCCCTGTTAGGATGCAGGATCATGCTAAAACTTCAACTGTGGTTCACAAGAGTAATACTAAAACACCTACACCACCTCAGCAAATTCAAGTTGAACCTAATATTGCTATGGTTAAAAATCTCTTGGCTGAAAATATTGATGGATATGTTATTTATTTCTGTAATGAAGCTGCTAGAATTGCTAAACATGATGCTAAGAAACATAGACCCATAGTAGGGATGCCTGTTATTTCTGTTAAAATAGGAGATCATAGTTATCATGGCTTACGTGATATGGGTGCTAGTGCCAGTGCAATACCTATCTCCTTATATCAAGAAATTATGCATGATATTGCACCTGCTGAGATAGGAGATATTGATGTTACAATTAAGCTTGCTAATAGAGATACTATTTCACCAATTGGAATTGTTAGAGATGTTGAAGTCTTATGTGGGAAAGTTAAACATCCTGCTGATTTTCTTGTTCTTGGTTCCCCACAAGATGACTTTTGTCCCATTATATTTAGTAGACCCTTCTTGAATACTGTTAATGCTAGAATTGATTGCGAAAAAGACGTTGTCACGATTGGCTTGGATGATATGACTCACGAGTTTAATTTTGCTAAATTTCGTAGACAACCCCATGGTAAAGAACTGTCTAGTAAGGATGAAATTATTGGTCTTGCTTCTATTGCTATGCCTCCACCCGATCCTTTAGAACAATATTTGCTAGACCATGAAAATGATATGTTCATGAATGAAAGAAGGGAAATAGATGAAGTATTATTTAAACAGGGTCCTATTTTGAAACACAACCTACCTGTTGAAATCCTAGGGGATCTTCCATCACCCAAGGGTGATCCCGTGTTTGAGCTTAAATCGTTACCTGATACTCTTAAATATGCTTATCTTGATGAAAAGAAGATATATCCTGTTATTATTAGTGCTAACCTTTCAGAGCAAAAAGAGAAAGATTATTGAAAATTCTGAAGAAGCACCGTGCTGCTATTAGATATACTCTTGGTGATCTTAAGGGCATTAGTCCCACTCTATGCCAACACAAAATTAAGTTGGAAGAGGATGCCAAACCAGTTATTGATCACCAACAACGATTAAACCCTAAGATGAAGGAAGTGGTAAGAAAGGAAATACTACAGCTCCCAGAGGCAGATATAATTTATCCCGTTGCTGATAGTACGTGGGTAAGTCGTGTCCATTGTGTCCCTAAGAAGGGAGGTATTACTGTTGTTCCTAATGACAAAGATGAATTGATCCCGTAAAGAATTATTACAGGTTATAGGATGGTAATTGATTTCCGCAAATTAAATAAATCTAGTAAAAAAGATCATTACCCTTTACCTTGATCAAATACTAGAAAGACTATCCAAACATACACATTTTTGCTTTCTAGTTGGTTACTCTGGTTTCTCTCAAATACCTGTGTTAGTGGATGATCAAGAAAAGACCACTTTTACTTGCCCTTTCGGTACTTCTGCTTATAGACATATGCCTTTTGGTTTATGTAATGCACCTGCTACTTTTCAAAGATGCATGATGGCTATATTCTCTGACTTCTGTGTAAAGATTTGTGAGGTATTCATGGATGATTTCTCCGTTTATGGCTCCTCTTTTGATGATTGCTTGAGCAACCTTGAACGAGTTTTGCAAAAATGCGAAGATACTAGTCTTGTTTTGAACTGGGAGAAATACCACTTTATGGTTAATGAAGGCATTGCATTGGGGCATAAAATTTCTGAAAGAGGTATTGAAGTTGATAAAGCTAAAGTTGATGCCATTGAAAAGATGCCATGCCCTAAAGACATCAAAGGTATAAGAAGTTTCCTTGGTCATGTCGGGTTTTATAGGAGGTTCATTAAGGACTTTTCCAAAATCTCTAGGCCTCTGACTAATCTATTACAAAAAGATATTCCTTTTGTCTTCGATGATGATTGTGTAGAAGCATTTGAAATACTTAAGAAAGCCTTGGTTTCTACACCTATTGTTCAACCTCCTGATTGGAATTTACCCTTTGAAATTATGTGTGATGCTAGCGATTATGCTGTAGGTGTTGTTCTAGGACAGAGAGTTGATAAGAAACAAAATGTTATTCAATATGCAAGTAAAACTCTAGACAGTGCCCAGAGAAACTATGCTACTACTGAAAAAGAATTTTTAGCAGTTGTATTTGCTTGTGATAAATTCAGACCTTATATTGTTGATTCTAAAGTAACTATTCACACTGATCATGCTGCTATTAAATATCTATGGAAAAGAAAGACGCTAAACCTAGACTTATTAGGTGGGTTCTCTTACTACAAGAATTTGATTTACATATTATTGATAGAAAGGTAGCTGAGAACCCCGTTGCAGACAACTTGTCTAGGTTAGAGAATGTTCTTGATGACCAACTACCTATTAATGATAGCTTTTCTGATGAACAATTAGCTGTCATAAATTCTTCTCGTACTGCTCCATGGTATGCTGATTATGCTAATTACATTGTTGCTAAATTTATACCACCTAGTTTTACATACGAGCAAAATAAAAAGTTTTTCTATGATTGAAGACATTACTTCTGGGATGACCCACACCTTAATAAAGAATGAGTAGATGGTGTTATTAGACATTGTGTACCTGAGCATGAACAGGAACAGATCCTACGTAAGTGTAACTCCAAGGCATATGGAGGACACCACGCTGCAGATAGAACTGCACATAAGGTATTGCAATCCGGTTTTTATTGGCCTACTCTCTTCAAAGACGCCCGTAAGTTTGTCTTGTCTTGTGATGAATGTCAAAGAATTGGTAAATTAGTAGACGTCAAGAAATGCATATGAACTATTCTCTTGTTATTGAACCATTTGATGTTTGGGGCTTTGATTATATGGGACCTTTTCCTGCCTCTAATGTGTATACACATATTTTAGTTGCTGTTGATTACGTTACTAAGTGGGTAGAGGCTATTCCAAATAGTAGTGTTGATCATAACACTTCTATTAAGATGCTTAAAGAAGTTATTTTTCCGAGTTTTGGAGTCCCTAGATACTTAATGACTGATGGTGGTTCACATTTTATTCATGGTGCTTTTCGTAAAATGCTTGCTAAGTATGATGTTAACCATAGAATTGCATCTCCTTATCATCCACAGTCTAGTGGTCAAGTAGAATTGAGTAACAGAGAACTTAAATTAATTTTGCAAAAGACTGTTAATAGATCTAGCTAGAAAGAATTGGTCCAAGAAACTTGATGATGCATTATGGGCTTACAAAACTGCATATAACAATCCTATGGGTATTTCTCCATATAAACTGGTTTATGGAAAAGCTTGTCACTTACCTCTCGAACTACTCCCTCTGTTCCTTTGTCTAAGGTGTATTATTTTCGGCACGATGATCAAGGCACCCAATTATAGATGTGTTAGGTCGAAATTACCCTTGGCAAATTTATTGGTTAGTGGCAAGTAAATCAGTTAGTCCAGGAAAGTAAGAGATACATGCAATCGACATAGAGATAGTTTCCTTTTTTTGCTACAAGGAGAGATACATACAATCAGCAAAGAGATACTTCCCTTTTTCTGGAGGGCTAACAAGGGAATTGTGGGGAATGAGAAGAAATGCACCTTACATTTTAGAATTTTATGAAAAAACAAATACACCTTATATAAAGGAATGGAGGGAGTAGAACATAAGGCATATTGGGCTATTAAAGAGCTCAATTATGATTTCAAACTTGCCGGTGAGAAAAGGTTGTTTGACATTAGCTCACTTGATGAATGGAGAACCCAAGCTTATGAAAATGCCAAACTATTTAAAGAAAAAGTTAAAAGATGGCATGACAAAAGGATACAAAAGCGTGAGTTTAATGTAGGTGACTGTCGGTGTCAAAACCAGCGGATCTCGGGTAGGGGGTCCCGAACTGTGCGTCTAGGCGGATGGTAACAGGAGACAAGGGGCACGATGTTTTACCCAGGTTCGGGCCCTCTTGATGGAGGTAAAACCCTACGTCCTGCTTGATTGATATTGATATTGTGGATGTTTACAAGAGTGGATCTACCAGGAGATCAAGGAGGCTAGTTGTCACATCCCTAGTCTGGTATGACCTAGACTAGCTAGTCAGTTGTGCATCATATTTAAATTTCATTTAAATTTGAAATGAGGATTGGTGGAACCCTCAGAATCATTTTTGAAAATGACCCAAATAAAAATTTCTCCAAAAGGGTCCAAGAAAATGCTCATGTTGCTCTCTGAAAATATTGGACAGAGATAAAAATCAAAACAATATTTTTAGGAGCTCATGGATATTTATTTTGGCCATTTGGATTAATTCGATAAATATTTGCATTGGAAATATATTAGTTATATATATTAATATATGTCCAAAAATTGTGCCTTTTGTCGAGGAGATCTGGAATAATACCATTAGCCCCTACAAAAATTGGCATAAGTAAATAAATTGATTTAATATTTTATTAAATCAAAACAAATGTCAGAAAAATTAGAAAACAAAATTAAAGAAAATGCCTACATGTGCTCACCTGAGGCCTGGCACTGTGCGGCCCAGCTGGCCGGCCCAGCCGACTGGCTAGCGCCAGTCGTCCTCCACCTCCCGCCAGGAGGCCAGGGGCGTGTGGCCGGCGCGTGTGCACCGCCGTGCCGCCACGGCACCTGCCTGCCTGTCCTCCCCCTCGACGCCTGGACGTCCGGAACGTCTCCACGCGCTGCCCCGCACCGCTCTCACTCCCTCTCCCTCGCCCTCCTCCTCTCCCCCTGCTCTCTCTCTCTCACCCGAGAACCACCGCCGCCGCCGACGGGCATCACCGTAGCCACCGCCTCTCCCTCGCCTTCCCGACACGCTCCCCAGATCCGCCGCGACCCCCTCTACCTCCTTGTCGAGCCACGCAAGACGGAGCACCCCGTGGAGCCATCGCCGTCGCCAAATTCGCCTCCGGCCGCCGTGGATCCTCGCCGGCGATTCGGGAGCTACCGGGCATCCCCGACCTCGCCCTCGCGCTCGCTGGTCTCGCTGTGAGCCCCCGCACCGAACCCCCTCCTCCCCGTGCTCGTTTGCCCCGTCTAGCTAGCTCAACCACCGCACCCGTAAGTCCCTCGCCGCTGGCCATGGCGCCACGGTGGCATGAGCCCAAGCCAGCCACTCCCGCGTGCGTCACCGTGTTCCTGGTGACGCCAGGAGGCCGTAGGAGCCCTCCACTTCCACTGCCGTGCACCACAATGCCGCGGCCGCAAGTTGCCGAGCTCCGGCCGCCGCCGTGAGCTTTGCTCCGGCGAGCTCCGGCGCCCCCGCAGCCCCCCACCAGCTCCCCTGGTTGCGAAAGACGACGGGCTACGCCCCAGTGGTCCTCGCGCGACCAAACACCGCCTGTAGCGCAAGTCCGGCGAGTCGCCGCCGCGCTATTGGTCGCCGCCGGCCAGAACTCCGGCGGGCTGACGTGGCCTTGTTAATTAGGCACTAATCCCCACCTACTGACGCTGACGAGTGGGCCCCAGGGCTTAGTCAAAGCTAACCAGCCAGGTTTGACTCGGGGTTAACCCCAGTGTCACTGACGTGTGGACCCCACACGTCAGGTTTGACCCTGGACAGCCGCGTTGACCCGCTGATGTAGTGATGACGTCATGCTGGCGCAATATATAATTTCTGGATTTAAATTAAATCAGGAAATTCCAGAAATTGTTTTAAACTTCAAAAATTCATAACAATTCAACCGTAGCTCAGATTAAAATAATTTATATATGAAAAATTATCAGAAAAATGCAATCTTTCTATCTGTACTAGTTTCATGCATGACAAACCAACTTGTACATGCTGAATATGAGGAAACACATTATGGCATATATAAGAGACTTAATTTAGTAATGCATTTGAACCTTTGGTTCAAATGGACTTCAAACCAAATGGATACCAGTTGCATTAGCTCAAACAACATCACATCTTCATGCCATGTTCATGCATCATATTGTTGCATATGTTTGTGTATTGATTGCCGACACTGTTCCTTCTCGATAGGTCCTACTCCGGAGTCCGTTCCAGAGTGCCTGTCTATGAAGCAGTGCCTCCCTTGTTGATCTACCAGGCAAGCAAACCCCCTTATTCATTCCGATACAATCCTACTCTCTCGCTCCTGCTCTCAGTTATTGCATTAGGACAACAGCGATTCATCTGCTACTTTGTGCTGCGGTAGTTGAACCTATTCCTCTGCATGACCTGTCATTGCCACAGTAAATAGTTGAAACCCACTAGCATGTGTAGGAGTTGATTGAGGCCACTGATGTGTTCCTACCATGCTATGCCTGCTATTGCTTAGAGTTGTGTCAGGTCTGATTCATTGGGAATGAATTGGAGTGTTACGATATGTTCTGGTGCTGAGAGTTAAGTGTGTGAACACGATTTGGTAAAGGTAGCGGTGAGAGGCCATGTAGGAGTACATGGTGGGTTGTCTCACTGGAACCGTCCTTAAGCACTGAGTTCTATGTATGTTGTCCAATGACTCGATACTACCACACATTGGGCTCCGGGCGCTCCAAGCCCTCTCGACTTATTAACCAACTTGATCTCTGTCCAGGAGTTGCAACTAGTTTCTGGTGTTTGTAGGTAGTGTTAGTAGTCTACCAAGTGGCACCCGGCCAGGTGGGCTTGGGACAGACTAGGCACAAGTGGCACGGTGTACCAAGCGTAGATCCATCCGGCGAGGTGGGCTTGGGAACCCTGCGCACATTGTTTGGGGCCGTGAGTGAAACCCCGGTCGAATCTCCTTGCGGATGGAACCAGAATAGGCGATAAACCTGGATTAGAGTCTTGTGTGGTTAGTCAGGTCGTGGCCGACACCCTCGCCAGGCTTCCGCTTGAAGGTTGCCGAGATACATGACGTGTACATGGCGGTAAGTGGCGAGAGCATGTGTGAAGAAGTACACCCCTGCAGGGTTAACATGATCTATTCGAATAGCCGGGTCCGCGGTTATGGACTTCTTGGATGCTTACATGGTACATAGACAACTTGAAGTGGATACTCTAAAATGCTCAAGACAAGTGTGAGTGCTATGGATGGCCTTCTCGTAGGGAGACGACGATGAATCCATAGTAGTGTATTGTATGGGGATTAGTGGACTCGTGTACGTTGTCTCACCTCCAGAGTTTCTGGTAGTCGTAGAACAGGATAGCCACAGAGTCAAAGCTGGCTTGCTGCAACTAAACCCCACATTACCCTCTTGATACAAATGCATGTATGATAGGATCTGATGTAAGTCTTGCTGAGTACCTTTGTACTCATGTTGCTTTATTTATGTTTTTGCAGCGGAGACTTCTGTCTTACTAGTGTTCTCGTGGACTTCGACTAGTAGCTAGTACCTCAGCTACGATCTTGGTCGGATGTTGTAGATAGTCAGGCTTTCAGCCTTTTTCATTTATAGACGTCTGTACTCAGACATGTTATGCTTCCGCTTGTTGCTTGTATGCTCTGTATGATGGGTTTTGTGACCCCTGTTTGCAATAAATGCTATGATGGCTCTTCTGAGCCTTTATCTATTTGAGTTGTTGAGTTATGCTGTGATGCCATGTTGTACAACACATACTTGCATGTTATGCATACGTGTAATGTGTATTGCTATGTGTGGGATCTGACTACCTAGTTGTTTATCCTTAGTAGTCTCTCTTACCGGGAAATGCCTCCTAGTGCTTCCACTGAGCCCTGGTAGCTTGCTACTGCTCCGGAACACCTAGGCTGGCCGGCATGTGTCCTTCTTCGATCCTGTGTCTGTCCTTTCGGGGAAATGTCACGCGATGAATACCGGAGTCCTGCTAGCCCACTACAGCCCGGTTCACCGGAGTCCTGTTAGCCCAGTGCTACAGCCTGGATTCACTCGTTGATGACCGACACGTTCGATGCTGGGTCATGGATGCCTGTCCCTGTAAGTTAGTGCCACTTTGGGTTTACGACTAGCCATGTCAGCCCGGGCTCTTTATCATATGGATGCTAGCGACACCATCATATACGTGTGCCAAAATGCGCAAACGGTCCCGGGCAAAGGTAAGGCGACACCCGTGGGGATACCGTGCGTGAGGCCGCAAAGTGATATGAGGTGTTACATGCTAGATCGATGTGGCATTGAGTTGGGGTCCTGACACTAAACCCTAGAAGCTAGCCTATGGTATGATTGTAAGGGTTATTGTTGTTGTTGTGTCCTACGGACTAGAGCCATCCGGTTTATATAGACACCGGAGAGGGCTAGGGTTACATAGAGTCGGTTACAATGGTAGGAGATCTACATATCCGTATCGTCAAGCCTGCCTTCCACGCCAAGGAAAGTCCCATCCGGACACGGGGCGAAGTCTTCAATCTTGTATCTTCATAGTCTTGGAGTCCGGTCGATGATGATAGTCCGGCCGATGACAGTTCGGCTGATGATGGTAGTCCGGCTATCCGGACACCGCCTACTCCAGGACTCCCTCAGTAGCCCCTGAACCAGGCTTCAATGATGATAAGTCCGGCGCGTGTATTGCTTGGCATTGCAAGGCGGGTTCCTCCTCCGAATGATAGAAGATTGTGAACCCCAGGATAGTGTCCGGCTCTGCAAAATAAATTCCACATTCCACCGTAGAGAGAATAATATATACACAAGCTCAATCTGCTGACGTTTTTTTTGCGGCATGACGTCACGCCACTACCAAGCCATTACTTGAATCGTTTTTTACTCTACCACCTCAGCGCATTTAGCGAAGCGGTTTTCTTGGCACGTCTTGTCGAAGCAGAGATCGTGTTTCCCCTTAATCCGGGATTCTCATCAATACGGACGTGGGTAACCCAACCGCGCCATTGATGGTGACGCTTGGGGGATAAGTGAGTTTTACCAGGCCAGTGGGGGACGCGTAGACTTCGCTCGCCCATATAAGGGATAAGGATTCACCTTTCACCTATGCCTTCTTCCTCCTTTGCTTATCCATCTCCGCGCACTCGAGCTCCAGCGCCCAAGCCCGCACATCTCGCCTCAACCTTCCCCAGTTATGTCCGGAGCGGGAGGCAAGTGGATGACCTCCTCCGTTACGGAGGAGCACATCAAAAGACTGTGCAGCGCCGGCTACCTGTCCGGCGACATCGCGCACCGGCTGCCCGACGAGGGGCAGCTCATCCCCGCCCCCAGGCCCCATGGGAGGGTCGTTTTTCTTCCCCACTTCCTCCGCGGACTGGGCTTTCCACTTCACCCCTTTGTCCGGGGGCTCATGTTCTACTACGGCCTGGATTTCCATGATCTGGCGCTGAACTTCATCCTCAACATCTCGGCGTTTATCGTCGTGTGCGAGGCCTTCCTCTGCATCCAGCCCCACTTCGGCTTGTGGCTCAAGACCTTCAATGTCAAGCCGAAGGTAGTGAAGGGCACTCAAGCGGAGTGCGGAGGCGCCATGTTGGGCAAGATGCCCAATGTCCTTTGGTTCAAAGGGGCCTTCGTGGAATCCGTCAAGGGGTGGCAATCGGGGTGGTTCTATATCACCGAGCCGCGCGACCCTAAGTGGACGGCGGCCCCCGAGTTCAGATCTGGTATCCCCACGCAGCTCACCTCCTGGAAAGAGAAGGGCTTGCAGTGGGGTAGTTTGGAGGAGCTGACGGGACTCCAAGACTGTATCCAGAAGCTGGTGAAGAAGCTCAGGCTGGTTGACGTGGTCCAGGTCATGCTCGTCCACCGGATTCTCCCATGCCAAAAGCGGGCATTCAATCTGTGGGAGTTCAATCCGGAATAGCACCAGGCGCTGAGCGGGCTCTTCGACACGACGTACGAAGGCGCCTGGAGGGTGCTGTTTAAGGGCGCCGAAGCCCCCGCATCCGCAACTGAAGATCGCGGATTTTGCTCGCAGCGCCAGGCCGACGAGGTAAGTGATTCTACCCCTTTACGGGACACTTGCTTTTCATAGTTTGACTCTATGCGGGTTTTAATTTCCCCTTTTCCTTTGACAGGACTGGATGAGGCAGGCGGAGCAGATTATCTGCCCGGCTCCTATGCCAGAAAACCCAGTAGACGCCCGTCTAGCGAGGCTGCTGGTTCCGGCACCGCACGTGGTGCCGGAGAAGAAGGCCAAGAAGGAGGCCACGGGTGCTCGAAAGAGTTCCCGTTTTTAGGTGTCCGACGACTCCGGGGCGGACTCCTCCCCCGAAAACGAGGAGGAGAAAGAGGACTCTCTCCCATAGGGGGGAGAGAGGAAGAGGAAGGCTTCCCCAACAGGGGAGGCCGAAGGGTCCAAGAGGGGAAGGACTATTCCCCCGGACAGCTCTGCCAACATCATCGTTGGCGAGGAAGAATGGCCTTCAAGGGCCAGGCCTCCGGCGAGATCGTAAGTATCCGGATTCCTGAATGAGTTATAATTTCTTTTTCTGCGTCACATAGTGTCATTCTGATGCCGCATGCTGCCTGTAGTCCGGCCAATGATGATCTTCCCGCTTCATCGAGCGAGTCGTTGGCTCCGTCGGAGGTAGACTCCATCCCGACCGCCTCCACCCCTCGCGACACCGAGGACGCTGAGCTGGGATCCCAAGAAGGGACCCATCAGGGGGAGGCTCCCGAGGCGCCACAAGGCGGCCCCCCGGACTTTGCGCCGGACTCCATATCAGAACCCGCAGTGGTTCCGGAGTCTGGCCGGCGGCCCCTTCGCACAAAGGGCAAGACCGTGACGCCAGCGGCCTCCGTCCAACCGGAGGCGCCGGATAATTTGTTGGAGGCGCTTCAGAGCGCTTCCATCGAGGAAGGACACCGCACTATTATGAGTGCGGTGATTCAGAAGGTACAGCTCGCCAAGAGCGGGCTCACCGAAGCATGCAGTAGCCTTCTATCAGGATTTGAGGTAAGAAGTTAAAAATATGCAATGTAATACCGCATAGACAGTAGCCCCTGATGCTCGGTTCGGTGTTCGGAAAGAAAAGCCGGACTGAGGATCTGAAAAAAAGGATATACGCAGGGTTGCTAAAAAAAATTATGTCAATATGGGTTGCAGGCTGCGCTGCTGACCTCTGCCGCACTAACTGCGGAGGTCGGTGCTTTGAAGCAGGAGCTCGAGCGGTCTGAGCAAGAGCTCGGCCGCACCAAGAAGCAGCTCCAGGACAAAGAAGGTGAGTAACACCACTTTGAAATTGTACCTTACAGAAAAGGATTTAGGTTGCAAAAAAAACAAGGATAACATGGGTACTGCAGGGGCCACGAACGAGGTGGCGACCCTGAAGGAGGCCGTGTCTGCGGCCGAACGCAATGCGGCCGCGGTACGAGCAGAGCGAGAAAAGCAGGAGGCGCGGGTGGCGGCTATTCAGCAAGAGCTCCAGGCTCTCATGGAAAAGCATGAGAGTTTGGAGCGTGACTCAAAGACTCGAGAGTCCGAGCTTGCCTCGGCTCTCGAAAGTGCCAAGACTGCCAAGGCCGATGCCCATAAGTCCCTTCAGGAGAATGAGTTGGTGAGGAAGATAGCGGCGGGTAAGGAATTTTTCATGCAAAGCAAGCATGTGAATGTGAATTACGTGTTACTTACCCGTATTCCGAGCTCTCCAGGGGCATTTGCAGATCTGCCTCGCAGTGTATCTGATGCCGCCGCATTCTATCGAGCCGAGGAGGGGAGCTCAACGGAGAAGGTCTTCTGGTCTCAG
The DNA here is from genome assembly GCF_018294505.1 of Triticum aestivum. NCBI lineage: Eukaryota > Viridiplantae > Streptophyta > Magnoliopsida > Poales > Poaceae > Triticum > Triticum aestivum. The sequence goes on along the minus strand of NC_057813.1, from coordinate 42,477,135 downwards.
TATGCTGAGGCCGGCCATCCGGTGCCCCCTAGCGACCAGCTGAAGCAGCTGGTCGAGCTCCACAAGGCGGCCGAGCAGGCCATGAAGGGCCTCATAGTCCGGCTGTGGCCTGGAGAGGCCATGCCTGGGAGCTACTTCGGCCTCGTGCGACGGTTGGTGGATGCGTGCCCCTGGGTGGAGGTTATCAAGCGCTCCGCCTGTATTGAAGGTGCTCGTCGGGCCCTTGCCCGCGCAAAGGTGCATTGGGGCAAGCTGGATGCGGAGAAGCTAATCACTGACGCGCCACCAGTGGGCAAGGAATATCGTACGCCCGAAATGTACTATAAGACTGTCCTGAAGGGTGCCCGCAAGATTGCGGATGAGTGCCCCAGGGATGTAATTATTGAGTAAATTCGCAATGTGTTATCCTGTGCGCTGAAAACTTTGTTCATATGCGCTAAGCAACGCTTGTTAATTTAAAATATTACCTTCTGTGCGGCCGTTTATTAAATCTGAGAGATGGCAAGTCGTTGGCTTCAGCCCCCATGCCACGAGTGCTGGGGTGTTCGGGATAAACTTGAGCACTCTTGTTCCCATTTTTGGGTCCATCTAGGGAGGCGCTCAACACAACGAACAAGGCAACCGGACTTATAGTGCTTGAACACTCTCACTTAGCCATAGAATTTTATAATTTTAAATTTCGGCGAAGCCCCTAGTATTCGGAAGACCGAATTAGGGGCGCTATCCACGCCTTCGTCGGACATTATCCGGAACTTCGCTCGAAGCGGCATAGGTCTTTAAGGACCCGAAAGGACCTCTCAAACAGCGACCAGTCTCTCGCCTTATCATGACAGTCAGTTTTAGCTTTCTCCACTGAGGCGTTAACCCGGCTCAACCGGGGCGTAATCGCAGTGGTTCTCCCAGTGCTACCTTAGCCGATAGAACGGAACGTAAGGTGCCAAACATGGGAGCCGGGCAAACCCAACTATTGACCCAAGACATGATTCGTAGCCGATTCATATAATGCTATAAGTTCGAGGTGCCGCACTTGTGAAAGTGTGCGGACTTTATCACACCATAATGCGGGGAACATAAGCCCCTGGTGTATTTGGCCGTACCAAAATGTACGGATGCAACATGTCGTAAATGAACATATATATATGTAAGGTAATGCAATTATGGGCAAAAAGTGCTGCATTTTATTCGAGAAGATCTGCTATGAGTGCGGAATGATACAAATAGTGCGAAAAGCAAGGGGTTGGACAAATTAAAGGCGTCTCCCTCCAGGGGTAGGCCGTGGAATGGTGTATTTAACAAATTTAATGCTCGTAATGGAGACCACCTGAGTGTTCGTCGCGGCCTTTGTCCCTCCCTGGCTGTTGCATCATGAGTTCGGCAGGTTCGCCGCCGGACAGAGTTCTGTATAAAAAAGAGAAAAATAAAAGATAAAAAGAGTGACACACTTGGGAGCCCCTGGTGTGGTCGAACCGCACTCTGGGTCTGTTGTGGTTGTGCCTCTCCCCCTATGCCCATGGTATCTCCAGGGCGTAATTATGTACGCGGAGAGTTTGTCTTACAATTGAGCGAGGGCTGGGGTTGAGGCCGCATTGCTACGCGTGCTCGGAACGTGCCAGGTGGTCTTGGTTGATGTTGCTCCAGGCGCGTTTGGCCGTGTCCGGTCATTTAACGGCCGGACTCGAAAATTGCCTTAAAAGGCTGCTCTGTACTTCTACCGCGAGAGCCGCTGTATGTTCCTCCGTTCGGAGGGAGCGTTCCGTGTTTCCATTGACTGTGATGACTCCACGAGGGCCTGGCATCTTGAGCTTGATGTATGCATAAGGCGGCACCGCGTTGAATTTTGCGAACGCGGTTCGTCCGAGCAGAGCGTGATAGCCACTGCGGAACGGGACTATGTCGAAGATTAATTCCTCGCTTCGGAAATTATCCGGGGATCCGAAGACCACTTCCAGTGTGACTGAGCCTGTACAACTGGCCTCGACACCTGGTATGACGCCTTTGAAGGTTGTCTTTGTAGGTTTAATCCTTGAAGGGTCCATGCCCATCTTGCGCACTGTGTCCTGATAAAGTAGGTTCAGGCTACTGCCGCCGTCCATCAGGACTCTCGTGAGGTGAAATCCATCGATGATTGGGTCTAAACCAATGCCGCAAATCCGCCATGGCGGATACTGGTCGGATTGTCTCTTCGATCGAAAGTGATCGGGCAAGAGGACCATGGGTTGAATTTTGGGCCGACTGGCTCCATCGCGTATACGTCCCGTAGTGCACGCTTCCGCTCCCTCTTGGGAATATGCATTGCGTATATCATGTTTACCGTCCGAACTTGAGGGGGGAATCCCTTTTGTCCTCTGTTGTTCGGCGACCGGGTCTCTTCCTCGTCATCGCTGTGTAGCCCCTTGTCACTGTTTTTGGCGATTAATTTGCCTGCCTGCTTGAATACCCAACAATCTCTGTTGGTGTGGTTAGCTGGCTTTTCGGGGGTTCCATGTATTTGACAGGAGCGGTCGAGTATTCGGTCCAAATGGGACGGGCCCGGAGTGGTTCTTTTAAATGGCTTCTTCCGTTGACCAGGCTTGGAGCCTCGGAATCCGGCGTTGACTGCCGTATCCTCATTGCTGTCGCCGTTAATGCGGCGTTTGTTTTTTGTTTCGACGCAACCTGCCATTGCGGTCCTTGGTATCCGGACTGCCAGCGTTTTTGCTAAGGGTGTTGCTGCGAGCTAGCCAGCTATCCTCTCCCGCGCAGAAGCGGGTCATGAGTGATGTGAGGGCTGCCATGGATTTCGGCTTCTCCTGTCCTAGGTGCCGGGCCAGCCACTCGTCGCGGATGTTATGTTTGAAGGCAGCGAGGGCCTCTTCATCCGGACAGTCGACGATTTGATTTTTCTTTGTTAAGAACCACGTCCAGAATTGCCTGGCCGATTCGTCTGGCTGCTGGATTATGTGTCTTAGGTCATCTGCGTCCGGTGGTCGCACATACGTGCCCTGGAAGTTGTCGAGGAATGCGGCTTCCAGGTCTTCCCAGCATCCAATTGACTCTGCGGGCAGGCTGTTAAGCCAGTGCCGAGCTGGTCCTTTAAGCTTGAGCGGGAGCTATTTGATGGCGTGAAGATCGTCGCCGCGGGCCATATGTATATGGAGGAGATAATCCTCAATCCAAACCGCGGGGTCTCTTGTGCCATCGTAGGATTCGATATTAACGGGTTTAAACCCTTCAGGGATTTGATGATCCATTACTTTGTCAGTGAAGCATAGTGGGTGTGCGGCGCCTCTGTATTGAGCAATATTGCGACGTAGCTCGAGAGAGCGTTGTCTGCTGTGTTCGGCCCGGCCGGAGTAGTTGTATCCGGCGCGACGGTATTCGTCGTGGGTCTTGGGGCGCCCACGTGATCCATAGATAGATCTGGCTTGTCTTGCCTTGTCCTCCAATATATCTCGCAAGTCCGGCGCATTCCCCCGTGGCTTCATGCTTTTTGAGTGATGCCGGGGTACGGTTTTGGTGGAGGGCTTGCATGCCTCTCTGTCGCGGCCACGAGGTGGTCGGTCTGCCGTATTGTGCGCTGGTGATGCAGGTTTGTACGCTTCCTCCTCTAGTTGGGGGAGCAACTTGCGTTTTGGGTAACTTTTGGAGGGGCATTCGAGTTCATACTCTTCGGCTGCGAGGACCTCGGTCCATCTGTCGGCCAGTAGGTCTTGATCAGCTTGAAGCTGTTGCTGCTTTTTCTTTAGGTTGTTTGCCGTGGCCATTAGCCTGCGTCTGAAACGCTCATGTTCGACGGGATCCTCAGGCACGACGAATTCGTCGTCGTCGAGGCTTGCCTCGTCTCCGGAGGGAGGTAAGTAATTATCATCCTCGACCTCTTCGTCTGCCGCCCTCTTGTGAGGGCTTGCTTCTGCCTCCTCCTGCGTTGGATCGTGCTGGAGGGGGTTGTCTTCGGCACTTTCCGGGGTGCTATTATCTCCTGTGCCGGAATCTCCATTCTTGCTGTGGCGGGATTTAGAGCGGCGCCGCTGACGTCGGCGCTTGGGCTATTTCTTTAAGGAGTCGGCCTCCGCTGCTTCTTCGCCGTCCCCATCTTTTGGGGTGTCCACCATGTATATGTCGTATGACGAGGTGGTCTTCCAGTGTCCTGTAGGCACTGGTTCTTGATAGTCTCCGACATCGTCGTCCATACCGTCAATGTCTTCGGAGTCGTAGTCGAGTACGTCGGTTAGATCGTCGATGGTGGCTACGAAGTGGGTGGTGGGTGGGCTCTGAATTTCTTCATCGTCCGCGTCCCAACCGTCCTGCCGTAGTTAGGCCAGGGCTCTCCGGATAGCGAGAGATGCTTCAGCGAATTTAAGATATCGCCGAAGGGTGAGTGCTGAAAGATGTCCGCAGCGGGACAAGGTAAGTGTTCGGCTCCATCGCCGCAGAAGTTGCAGCTCCCGAGGCGGTGTCCAGCCATCCATCCTCGATCTGAGCGATCGGCTCCGGACTATGGGTCGGAGCGGATTCGTGTGCGGCCTCCAAGGTGCTGTCCGGCGGCAGAGTTAGGTCGTGCCCATCGTGACAGCGCGGCACGCTCGGCTGTGGCTCAGGTCCATCGAAGATCAAGTCCCCGCGGATATCGGCCGTGAAGTTTAGGCTTCCAAACCTGACCTGACAGCCAGCGGCGTAGCTTTCGATCTGCTCCAGATGGCCAAGTGAGTTGGCCCGCAGTGCGAAGCCGCCGAATACGAAGATCTGTCCGGGGAGAAAAGTCTCACCCAGGACTGCGTCGTTGTAGATTGAAGAGGCCATCAAGCCTATCGGTGACGACACAGAGGAACTCTCAATGAAAGCACCAATGTCGGTGTCAAAACCGGCGGATCTCGGGTAGGGGGTCCCGAACTGTGCGTCTAGGCGGATGGTAACAGGAGACAAGGGGCACGATGTTTTACCCAGGTTCGGGCCCTCTTGATGGAGGTAAAACCCTACGTCCTGCTTGATTGATATTGATATTGTGGATGTTTACAAGAGTGGATCTACCACGAGATCAAGGAGGCTAAACCCTAGAAGCTAGCCTATGGTATGATTGTAAGGGTTATTGTTATTGTTGTGTCCTACGGACTAGAACCATCCGGTTTATATAGACACCGGAGAGGGCTAGGGTTACATAGAGTCAGTTACAATGGTAAGAGATCTACATATCCGTATCGTCAAGCTTGCCTTCCACGCCAAGGAAAGTCCCATCCGGACACGGGGCGAAGTCTTAAATCTTGTATCTTCATAGTCTTGGAGTCCGGTCGATGATGATAGTCCGGCCGATGACAGTTCGGCTGATGATGGTAGTCCGGCTATCCGGACACCCCCTAATCCAGGACTCCCTCAGTGACTATGTGTTGCTCTTCAACCCTCGTTTAAGATTTTTTGCAGGAAAACTTCTCTCTAAATGGGAAGGCCCTTACATTATCGAGGAAGTCTATCATTTTGGTGCCATAAAAATCAACAACTTCGAGGGCACAAATCCGAAGGTGGTGAACGGTCAAAGAATTAAACATTATATCCCAGGTAACCCAATAAATGTTGAAACTAATGTAATTGAAACCGTAACCCCGGAGGAATATATAAGGGACATCTTCCAGAACGTTCCAGACCCCGAAAAGGAATAGGTACGTGGTACGGTAAGTAAACCGACACCAAATTAATTTTAATAACAGTATTTCTCTGTTTTGGAATATTTAAGAAAATAGGAAAATAAGAAGTAGTCCAGGAAGGACACGAGGCATCCACGAGGGTGGAGGGCGTGCCCTACCCTACTGAGCGTGCCCCCTGCCTCGTGGGCACCTCGTGTGCTCTCCGGACTCCGTTTTCTTGCACGATACTTCTTTTGGTCTGTAAAATTCATTATATAATCTCCCGGAGGTTTTGACCACCGTATCACGCAAATATCCTCTGTCTTTGTTTCGAGCTGTCTCTGCCGCAGATTAGAGCAATAATACATCCCAGGATTCGGAGGGAGAAAGCTATATGGCTAATTACCTTGCAAACCCTAAGGTCTATGGGGACTTGGAGCATTGTGGCTGAACCACTAAGGAAGAAGAAGACTATGAGCCTGAGGGAAAGGAGGAGACGAGCTCGGATGAAGATGAAGTCCCGCTACCTCAACCTGGGGACATGCATGTGGAGTTTAAAAAGTCAAGCCTCCGTGATAAGGCAAAGAAACCCAAGATCGAGTTTATCCCTTTTTGTCTCTTGCAGGAAAACAAACAGGAACTATGCAAAATGATATTAAGCCTTGAGCAGGAGATCGATGATCTAAGGGAGCAAAATTCTATTCTTAAGCGCAAATTAAGGAAGAAGCCTACATCATCAACATTATCAACAACACTACCCTCTTCACCAGCAAAGGAGACATAATCACATGGGTATGGGCACTCCCCTTGGCAACTGCCAAGCTTGGGGGAGGTGCCCCGGTATCGTATCACCATCACACTCCTATCTTTACCGTTTTACTTAGTTCGATCATTTTGGTAATATCTTGATCTAGTAGAATAAAGTTTTGGTATGAATTAGTATTGAGTTTTGCTTTGTGATCCCTCAATGTAATCGAGTCCGTGAGCTATTTATAATAAAGATTAGTGTAGAGTCAAGGGCTTTTCTATCTTGCTATGATCTTGAGAAAATAGAAAGAATAAAAAGAAATAAAAGAGACCATGTTGATCTTATGGATAGTAATGACTTCACACATAAAAAGTATGAGGCATAAAAATTGTTGAGAGTTGGCAAGCATAGTTTTGGTCATCGTTGCAATTAATAGGAAGTAATAAATAAAGAAAGGTTCTCACATGCAAATATACTATCTTGGACATCTTTTATGATTGTGAGCACTCATTAAAGTACGACATGCTAAAGTGTTGATGTTGGACAAGGAAGACAATGTAATGGGTTATGTTTTCTCACATCTTAGTTAAAGTATATTGTCATGGATCGTCCAACATGTTGAGCTTGCCTTTCCCCCTCATGCTAGCCAAATTCTTTGCACCAAGTAAAAATTACTTGTGCTTCCGAAATACCCTTAAACTAGTTTTGCCATGAGAGTCCACCATATCTACCTATGGATTGAGTAAGATCCTTCAAGTAAGTTGTCATTTTGCATGCAATAAAAATTGCTCTTTAAATATGTATGACTTATTAGTGTGGAGAAAATAAGCTTTATACGATCTTGTGATATGGAAGTAATAAAAGCGACGGACTGCATAATAAAGGTTCATATCACAAGTGGCAATATAAAGTGACGTTCTTTTGCATGAAGATTTCGTGCATCCAACCATAAAAGCACATGACAACCTCTGTTTCCCTCTTTGAAGGGACTATCTTTTACTTTATGCAAGAGTCAAGGTGATTTTCACCTTTCCCTTTTATTTTATCCTTTGGCAAGCACCTCGTGTTGGAAAGATCC
>NC_057813.1:42454301-42469429 GCF_018294505.1 Triticum aestivum | reverse complement strand
TATATCCAATTGGATGTAAGTTAGCATGAACTATTATTGTTGACATTACCCTTGAGGTAAAACGTTGGGAGGCAACACTATAAGCCCCTATCTTTCTCTGTGTCCGATTAAAACTCCATAACCACAAGTATTGCGTGAGTGTCGGCAATTGTGAAAGACTAAATGATAGTTGAGTATGTGGACTTGCTGAAAAGCTCTTATATTGACTCTTTTCTATGTTATGATAAATTGCAATTGCTTCAATGACTGAGATTATAGTTTATTAGTTCTCAATGAAGTTTCTGAACCATACTTGACATTGTGAATAGATTTTTACTTGAGCGTAAGAAATCATCTGAAAAAAATATTTATGTTGTTGTTATAAGAATGATCATGATGCCTGCATGTCCGTATTTTATTTTTATCGACACCTCTATCTCTAGACATGTGGGCATATTTTTCGATATCGGCTTCCGCTTGAGGACAAGCGAGGTCTAAGCTTGGGGGAGTTGATACGTCCATTTTGCATCATGCTTTTATATCAATATTTATTGCATTATGGACTATTATTACACGTTATGTCACAATACTTATGGCTATTCTCTCTTATTTTACAAGGTTTACATGAAGAGGGAGAATGTCGGCTGCTGGAATTCTGGGCTGGAAAAGGAGCAAATATAAGAGACCTATTCTACACAACTCCAAATGTCTTGAAACTCCACGAAAGTCATTTTTAGAATTAATAAAAAAATACTGGCGAAGGAATCAGCATCAGGGGGCCCACACCCTGCTCACGAGGGTGGCGGCGTGCCCACCCCCCTAGGGTGCGCCCCCTGCCTTGTGGGCCCCTGACAGGCCTCCAGTGCCCATCTTCTGCTATATGAAGTCTTTTACCCTGGAAAAAATCATAAGCAAGCTTACGGGACGAAACTCCGCCACCACGAGGCGGAACCTTGGCGGAACCAATCTAGGGCTCCGGCGGAGCTGTTCTGCCGGGGAAACTTCCCTCCGGGGGGGGGGATTATCACCATCATCATCACCAACGATCCTCTCATCGGGAGGGGGTCAATCTCCATCAACATCTTCACCAGCACCATCTCCTCTCAAACCCTAGTTCATCTCTTGTATCCAATCTTTGTACCAAAACCTCAGATTGGTACCTGTGGGTTGCTAGTAGTGTTGATTACTCCTTGTAGTTGATGCTAGTTGGTTTATTTGGTGGAAGATCATATGTTCAGATCCTTAATGCATATCAATACCCCTCTGATTATGAACATGAATATGATTTGTGAGTAGTACGTTTGTTCCTGAGGACATGGGAGAAGTCTTGCTATAAGTAGTCATGTGAATTTGGTATTCGTTCGATATTTTGATAAGATGTATGTTGTCTATCCTCTGGTGGTGTTATGTGAACGTCGACTACATGACACTTCACCATTGTTTAGGCCTAGAGGAAGGCATTGGGAAGTAATAAGTAGATGATGGGTTACTACAATGACAGAAGCTTAAACCCTAGTTTATGCGTTGCTTCATAAGGGGCTGATTTGGATCCACATGTTTCATGCTATGGTTAGGTTTACCTTAATGCTTCTTTTGTAGTTGTGGATGCTTGCAATAGGGGTTAATCATAAGTGGGATGCTTGTCCAAGAAAGGGCAGTACCCAAGCACCGGTCCACCCACATATCAAATTATCAAAGTAACGAACGCGAATCATATGAACGTGATGAAAACTAGCTTGACAATAATTCCCATGTGTCCTCGGGAGCGCTTTTCTCATATAAGAACTTGTCCAGGCTTGTCCTTTGCTACAAAAAGGATTGGGCCACCTTGCTGCACTTTATTTACTTTCATTGCTTCTTACTCGTTACAAATTATCTTATCACAAAACTATTTGTTACTTACAATTTCAGTGCTTGCAGAGAATACCTTACTGAAAAACGCTTGTCATTTCCTTCTGCTCCTCGTTGGGTTCGACAGTCTTACTTATCAAATGGACTATGATAGATCCCCTACACTTGTGGGTCATCAAACGGCCGCAGTGAAACGCCGGCTCGTACTCCATCGGCTGCTCACAATACGGCACCGGCGACCTAGCAGCAGCGCCTCTCCGTCGAATCCCTCTACCGCGTGAACAGGCAGAACCAGTCGAGGACGATGACATAGCCCGGCCGCCAGGAATCGCCGCCCTCGCTCGCTCGTGTTACTCTGAATCGAGGTGGCCCGCCTTTGTCTCTCTCGCCCTGGAACCCTAGAGAGATTCCCCACCAGCGCCCGCTATTAAAAAGAAAGCTATCCCGACACAGCTGGCATTACTAATTCGCAATCCCCCTCGCGAACGATGACACGTCAGCAAATCCTGGCCTAAACGAGCTTAAGAGCGAAAAAAATCCGGGATCAGAGAGTTCAGGGTATGGACTTCCGGGATTTCGAGGTCAGGGTTCATTTGCGACTGCACCAACAACGACAGGGTTCATTTCAGACTTCACTCCAGCTTCTAGTAATCTTTAAAATCCCCTAAAATTCGTTCAACAACTTGCCTAACTACACATTTTCATACGCTTTTGTGAGTTCAACATGCGCGCGGTCAAATGACTGTTTTCTCTTCGTAGGTGGCACCCCCATGAGCCAACGGGCTAGCAAGCTTCCTTTATATATGGGTGGGTCCTACCTGACAAGCTAAGATTCCTTATCCTCCCTTTTTTTGCATCCCCCCCCCCATTTTATTTGCATGCCATCTTTCTTCATCACATTGACAAAAGGGGCCCATACAGATTGAGAGATAGCATGCCCGCTGCCATGTGACATACAGAGAGATAGCAGTTGACAAAGAGTGTGATGTCCAAATTTATGCAAATGAATCAAAATGTGTGCTCATGTATGTTTTCCTATCATTTTTATGTGGTTCTCAAGATCATGTTTGATATTGTTATCATGGTGCAGGATTATCTATCCTGGCTGTAATTAACTCAAATAGAAAAGACTTGCTCGCAGAAGAGAAAGAAGGACAAAAGGCTTTCCTCTGACTGACCTTGTCGGAAACCCAACCGTGAGAGCATCTCTAGCAGACCCCTTAAACTGATCAAACCCGTGAAGAACATAGGTGTTTACAGTTTTGGTCGAGAAAACGGCCCCTAGAAGATCCCATAAAACTCTTTCGGCCTTTAAATTTTTAAAGAGCACTGAAAATCCATCCGCGAGAAGCGTATATGTACAGTTTCGAAGGCAGTATACAGTTCAGCCGGTAAACCGGTCAAACCTCATTGGAGCAGACGCACCGCCGCGGAACTGGCTGAAATCTACCCGAAACTCACTGGAATTAGATTCCAAAAATGCTGATAAACTCAGTAGCGAATTCATTAGTCCTGAGTGATTTCTTGTGAGCCATTTTAGCACATCCTTTATGTCCTCTAGTTAGAAAGTTGTAGTCAACTTTTCTACAACTCTCCACGAATAGTCTTAGGATTCTCACCATCCAAAGGAATACTAGAGACCTTTGGTTTACTAAATAGGTTTTTTGTACAGATTAGTAATGTAATCAATTAGCTTTTTTGTCCCTCAATTCTCCTTTCATCCTGATCTAGTGACTTGTTCTTATTTTTCCTACGTCTATGATTAGCTTTGGCATGTAAATATTTCGTGTTCTCTTTTCGTTCAATAATTTCCCTATTTTTTGCTCTTTGTTTCCATTTCCACTCTTCTAGTTTCATAATTCTATTCAGTTGAGCTCTCAAATCTTTATGCTCTTTTCTCATATAAGCAATTCAACCATAAACGTCACAATGTTTATCAATATGATCCGATTTAACAAGAATGTATTTTTAAAAATATTTTGTGCCATACATTCATATTTCTATTCTATCCTTTCAGCTTAGCTCTAAGTTTCCTAAATCTACATGCCACTTCTCAGTGTTTTAGCCTCTGTAAGTATTAGTCAGCTAAATATCAATGACTATCTTTTGAATTCCATTGCTTAGAAACCAGAAATTTTCAAATCTAAAGTTGGGTAAGTCTTAGGCACATCACCAGAGTGTAGAAACAAATAAGTGTCATCAGATTTCTCTCGAACTATGGCAACAACTTCAGTTAAAGGATAACTTTCTTCCCAAGCTGGGCAACACCATATTATGTCCAACTTTTCAAAATTAGGGTTTTCAAATTATTCCCCCAAATAAATTGTCTTCCATTAAGATCTAGCTCCCTAAGTCCAACTTGTTCAAGAATTGCATTGAACAAAAAAAAATCCAATGCCTAGATGTACCTGGTTTATTTTTATCTGATCATTTCCTAATTATAATAAAATCACTTGCAGCTAGTGAATGACTCATGCAATCACGCAAAAGTTTCAGCCAAAATCTGTCTTTCCTATTAGGTTGGGCTTCTCCATAAACTAGAACTAAATTCCAAATAAATTTATCTTTAACATCTTATACGGTCATTTTGATATAGCAATCCCCATCCTCTTGGGAAATAACATATAGTTAATACACAATAATAGGCCACTAGATTACCCCCTAGCGGGAGGAGTGTGATACCAATGGAAATCTCTGCGGGCACATAAGTTCTGCAAATTAGTCCTAGAATATGCATGTCTCATTGTTTCAAGAGAGCCAAGGAAATCTACTTTCTTATCCATAACCATTTCCCTCGAAAATCTCTTTTAGTATCTACTAAAAAACCTCTCATATTCCCAAAAAATACCTCTCATGGTCACACTAATACTCTTTTACTTTTTTTCTTGAAACAATGACAAACCAAACATGTCTTCCCCCATAATTCTGGGGTGACTTGTTTTTATTTTTTTCTCCTCCCATTAGGGAAGTGTTTTTGGATATGATCCCATTCATCATCCACAAGATTGGACTTACCACTTCCTTCATCAGAAAGCATTCCTCCTATATCATGTTCGCCAGTCCCAATAATTTTGTCTCTGTCAATTTTAGTAGGAGAAATGCCATGTTGAAGATTAGCTTGCTTAACTAAATGAAGCCTACTTTATTCAACAGATTTTATAAGAATCAAATTTGAGCTAATCATATTTCTAGTATTCCCCAAGTTCACACCAATTTGTTGTGTCAGATTACCCAATATTTTCATTAGAGGAGTTAATTGCTTTAGGGATAAGGGGATTACCATAATCATGTTTCCATCAGCTTTCTCCTTAGGCAGATCTTCTATTTTGCGGTCTTCCTAATGGAAGTTTCCCTTTGTAATGGCTATGGAAACAACTGTAGCTTTCAATATTTCGATGATATGATGTTAAGTATAAACCCTAATAAAGTTCTTCGGGTAAACAATGTCTTGGAGAAAGTTCATCGATCCAGGGGAGAGATGTTGCCAACTTATGTAGGCCATTCACCAAATATCCAAGAAAATGAGGAACTCAAAACGAAAAGGGCAAGAGGTAGGATTCACATGACAAACTTCTTCAAATGATGTTTGGTCCGTGACAATACAAGAGGACTACAAGCTCCTAGCGGTAACGCAATGGGGCCAAACAACCACTCCAACAAATTTCTCATCCCACCATTTATCCTAACAAAATTAGAGTGCACTCTAAAATAATACACATGCCTTTACATTTGCAAACTGGGTGACAATTTTTTATTTTGCACTCTATCGACACAGGATATTTGGCGCCAATGTCGCTACGGTCCACCAAAACATTGTTTCAGAGCACCCCCGGCTATCGGATCAGTGTCATATGGCATTACACACCATCGAGGAATCGTTCCTCCTCTCGAAGTACCTCGCCTCTAGTCATAGAGCTTATACCGACTGCCCCCCGGCTGCATCCATCATGCATTGACCGATTGTAGTCAACTAGTCATCCTGTAGCCACGTTTAGCCGTCCGCTCAAGCTCATCCGCCATCGTGCCACCCTGCTAAGCTACAGCCACTTTCTCTGGCCACGCTACCTGAACGGTGCTCCTTCTCGGCCAAAGATGACTCTGCCGCCTACGAGGTCTCTTACGAGTTGTCTAATTGTATGATTGCTTTGAATTTGTGCAAATTAGTTGTGTATTTTTGTTTACAGCCATGTAGATGACATTGGAATTTGATTCCATTCATTTAAATGACCTCGATTAATACGATAACCTCGATGAGCTTGATGGTAGTGGAGTTAATTGAGGCCCAGCTTTTTACCAGATTCTCCCAGAATCTAACCCCTACCCAGATTCTTTCAGAATCTTTGAGCCCCATTTGTTTTACAATCCTATCTAGTTAGGGTCTAATTAGTTAGGATTGTAAAACAAAAGGGGGTCAAAGATTATAGGAGAAGCTAGGGAGGAGCAGATTCTGGGAAGAATCCTGCAAAAGAACTGGGTCTGATTCTTCGTCATCCTTATATGACTTGGATATTGAATTTCTCAAAAATGAAGATGAAGTTGACGACGAGGAAGAGAATATATTGAATTTCTTGATCTGAAAAGTTTTTGAATTGTGTTGTGTTCAAAATTAAAACTTTAATTATGTTGATGCAAAATAGAAAATGAAATGCAGTTTATATGCACATACATATAAGAAATGGAAGAGGTTAAATTAAAAATCATAATTTTAGGAATCTAAGTTTTCATTCTTGCTCTACAACATTTAAAAAGTTATAAAGGGCTTTGAAAATGAGTTTTAAAGGGACACTGGATTTGCAAAAAGAAAGCACAATAGCATAGGGCAAGGACCGGACAAAATTGGGAGGGTGTTTCCGTGATGTCCTTGTGGGTAAGGATGGCAATTTTACCCACGGGTACAGGTACCCACGGGTACCGTACCCGCATGGGCAGGGTATGGGCACATTTTTATACCCATGGATAGTACCCATACCCTACCCGTTAAGTCATGGGTAGGGTATGGGTATAGCCTTGTACCTGCGGGTATACCCATACCCTGCCCGTTTGTGAACTAATATTAAGTTGTCATCATTTAGTCATTAATTTGCCATGTGACTCGTCTACTTCTATTGATTTAAGAGTATGTTGTGATTTCTAAATTTTGATATTGGTCATTTTCTCATCTACATGTTATTGAGCTGAGATAATTGATTTTTTTTGTCAAATGTGCTATCAATGAGCATAAATTTGTGAACAACTTGTGTACTACTTGTTCTAGCCATTGGGTACCCAATGGGTACGGGTACCCATCGGGTATGGGTATGGGTAAAGATTCATACCCATGGGTACGGGTATGGGTAGAATTTTGTATCCACTGACTATACGGGTATGGGTATGGTATTGCTCTACCCTGCCCATACCCTACCCATTGCCATCCTTACTTGTGGGTGTGCGCCATTTGACTAAAATGTTTCCCAAAATCATCTCAAAATGCCGGCTGAGTCTCTTCCGTAGATGCTGATAAGGATGGGGTATGTGTTTATGTGTTTATTGGGGTGAGTGTGCATGATGTGTATGCGAGGTACGCAAACTTACAGAACCCCGATAACGCCCAAACGTTCGGGATTTGATCATTGACAAACCGTATGTTTTCAATAACAGTTTTACTGACGAGAAGATATCAAATTTAGTTGACAAGCATGGTAAATTCGTGCTCGATTTATTTTTTTTTTGTCGAAGAATGCCGAGCGTGTCAACTAAACCCGCCATCCTCGCGTCACTAAAATTGTCACGAAATGTTCGATTTGCCATGGTCAAATTCCGAACATTCAGAATTTACCATTTCCAATCTTATAACATCGCAAATAACGAACATTACATGCACCAACAAACGAACCTCCCTAGTCAATTGTCACGTGAAGCTTGGAACAAGAAAATCACCTAGCAAACGGGTGCACGGTGTTGTAGTATCTCACAAAACTTCAGCTACAAAAGTAAGCGATGTCCAGATAGAGGAACAGAGCGCATAGAGTGGATCAGGGTAAAGATTTGTTTCAAATTCCGAAAAAAACGATAACCGGGCAAGGCATCAGGCGGCACGACCAGCCGGAGCGTGATGACCTCGCCAGCGCTTGTATCCCTCCAGCGCCTCCTCCGCGCGCTGCCTCACCTGCTCCTCGGAGGCCAGGAGCTGCTGCACCGCTGCCGCCTTGGCGCTCTCCAGCTCCGTCTCCACCGCGGCGAGCTTGGCCTTCGCCTTCACCAGCTCCGTCTCCGCGGCGCGCTTCGCCGCGGTCAGCTCGGCCTTGGCCTGCACCAACTCTGCCTCCGCTGATCGCTTCGCCGCGGTCAGCTCGGCCTTCGTCTTCACCACCTCCTCCCAAGCCGCAGCGCGCTCGGCCTTCGTCTTGGCCGCCTCCGCCCGAGCCGTAGCGAGCTCGGTTTTCGTCTTCACCACCTCCGCGTCCACCGCTCGCTTTACCGCGGCGAGCTCGGCTTTGGTCTTCTCCAGCTCTGCTCCCGCCGCGGCGAGATTGGACCCAGCCTTCTCCCGCTCGGCGTCCGCCGCCCGCTTTGCCGTGGCGAGCTCCTTCTTCGCCCCCTCCAGCTGCTCCCGCAGAGCCGCGGCGTCGCGCACCATGGCCACTAGCTTCTCCTCCAGCTCGATCACGTAGTTCGCGGCCTGAACACAAACAGTATGATCGACTGGACTCCGGACCGGACAAGCACCTGCCGATGGAACAATATCCCATTGTATTCTTGCAATACCTGCCGAATCGCTGCGTCGTCGGTAGGCTCGTTCGCGGCGAACGCGCGCTCCAGCGGCTGCCCGACGGCACACGGCAGAAGATCCCGTGCAGCCTCCCAGTCCGTGGTGCGTCCGTCGTGCCTGCTGGGCACACTGGACAGCACTGAAAGAGGCAGAACCTCTTCCCTGCCGTTGGCCTCCTCCCAGGTCCTCTTCTTCGCCGACGCCGACGCTTGCGCGGCCACCTTCTCCGCCGGCATAGTCTTCATCATGTCTTGGACGGAGGGATCCATACCTAAATAGCAGTAGCACACAACACCAAGTCTGCAACTTTAGGGCTCGATGAAACAGGGGAATCAGAGGGTTTTCGATGTTCAGACTTCAGATACCTTTGGAACAGTGAGTTGAAGTCGGCGGCGGCGGCGGCGGGGATGCTGTGGTTATCACGGCGGCACTGACGGCGGGGTTGCTGTTGCAGAGACGACGGCGCCGCCCTGAGCACCTAGCAGGCGCCACCATAAGCACTTATCAGCTTCACCGCCGATTTGTTTTCCTCAGCGGTGAGCCTCGGGTTACTGAAGGAGCTCTTGGGCGGCTCGCCCCACTCCACGGCGCAATGCCACGGCTCCGGTGACGAGAGGAAGAAGAAGTAGTGTCTCCAGCGCAGGATGGATTTGCAACCCCCGTTCGGCAACCCCGTGAAGACCAAGCTGGAGCTGCCCCGCTTGGATTGGAAAAAGTACCACCCTTTCTCGTGCTTTTGATCCATGATGGACAGGTGGAAGAAGCGCAGGAACACCGCGAGCGACGGAGGGACGCCGGCGGACTTGCAGAGCACGAGGAAGCCCGCCATGAAGCGCCACCCGTTGGGCGTGAGCTGCGCCGGCGCGATGCCGAAGTGGGCGAGGACGTCGCGGAAGAAGCCGCGCAGCGGGACGCGCATCCTGGCCTCCAGCGCGCGTGCGTACACGCAGATGGCCCCCGGCGGCGGCCTAGAGTTCGCGCGCAGGTCGCCGGCGGGGCGCGCGGTGAACTCCTTCGGCACGCCGTACTGCTCGCAGAGCGCGTCGACCTCCTCCTGGGTGCGCAGGAGCGAGGCGAAGCCCTCGGCGCCCGTGGCCTTGGTTTCCTTGCCAGCGTTGCCGGCGAGGTGTTGGGCTGCGGTGACGGCGCCGTGTTCCGGGTTGACGGAGGAGCAGGAAGGCATGGTGCTCCTCCTGCCAGCCGGGGGGGACGCCTCCTTCCCTGCCCCTTTCGGCATCTTGGACTCTCTTTTGCACTTTCGGATTTGAGGGCTCTTTGGGCCTCGTTGGTTGGTAGAGCTGTTTTGTTTTTCCTGTTCTCCCTTTTTATTTGCTTCTCGCCGCTAGTTTCTTCATATTCATTCTAAAAAAATGTTTCTTCATATTCTAGACATCTGTGTGAAAGTTCTACTCCCCCTCTACAGAAATATAAGAACGTTAGTACTGACCTGATCATTCTTATATTTTTTTTACGGAAGGAGTACCTCACAATTCAAGTTCTAATTAAGGGGAACAATAAGAAACGAGAATCTGCCCTAGCTGCTACAATTGAGTACTTCCTTGGTTCTAAAATGTTTGACACTATCATATTTTGACACCATGATGATATCAAAAATGGTCTTACATTTTGGGACGGATTGTGTACTATAAGACAAGCATTTATAAGGAAAACCCATGCCAAAATATCATAATTTAAGGGCCTCTTTGATTCATAGAAATCCAAAAACACGGGAATAGGAAGAACATAAGATTAAAATGTCATGCCATTTGAATCTTGCAACATTTTTATTTGTTCAACTATATGATAGGGAAGAACATATTTATTGGTTTATAACTTTCCTCTATTTGTATTCGACGTGGTTTTAGCTTAATTTTTTAAAAATAAAAAATCAGAACTAATCTAGTTTTGTCACGATCTAAGAGCCTCTCTAACCAATCTCCTATAATTTATAGGAGGATATGCCCGAGTATCCTTTAGCGGTGGATATTTGCTCATCTAAAAAGGTGTCGTTTCTAACTGTTCTCCTAAACTTAACGGAGTAAAAAAATGACATCTTTTTATGAAAAATTGGGCCACCGAGTTAAACTTCACAACTCAATTATTCTGTTAAACTATATCTTGGTCACATACTTCACTAGTTCTTCGCTAAGAGAACGGTCCAAAGAATGCTATAAAAATTTTACACATTAGAATAGAAACATCACTTCCCTAAATGCTCCTACTAGTCCGATCAAAGCTTTCTCTATCTCTTTATTGTCCCTTTTCTCTATTGGATTCTTGAGCTTGTACAGTTCTTTCTCCCCGCCAACTTGGACAATGCGTCCTCTCTAGTCTCAAATTTTCTATCAAATTTTTATCAATGTACAATGAGTTTCAAATTGCGATGAATTCGAAGAACAGCCATACTAAATGGCACTCGCGATGGAGAATCGGACATGTGTCTGCTAAACATTTTCTGCATCTTTTCTTATTCCTGTACGATGGATGTTCCAAATATAGTTATGCAATAATGGTGTATGCTGGTAAATGTGTGCACGATGCAGGAGTCCGTGAGAACAAAAAGAATGGGAAGACCAGCATTGTACGTACTATACTACGGTCCAAAGGAAGGTCGGGCAACAGGCATGACCTGACACGTGATGGTTTGGCTGGCCTGACAAAAGCTGTTTGCGTTTACCACGACGAGTGAAGTCTGCTTTAAACCTTGAGGATGTAGAGCGCGGCCCAAATGAACCCCGACATTTAAATCCCTGAAGTCTATACCCCGACGTCTGTGATCCCGGTTGTAATCGCCCTTACGTCTGTTTTTGGACTGAATTTGCTGACGTGGCATCCTGGGCGGATGGGATTGCAAATTAATGATGCCGCATGAGATGGGGTGCGCATGCCCTCGAAGCCTGCATCGCCCCTGCTGCTCCAGTTACCCTCCGCCGCCCGCCGCTGCTCCGGCTACCATCGAGCTCCCCAGCGCTACTCCGTGCAGCCATGATGGGGCAGTGTGAGCCTTAAGGTACCGTTCCGTCGCGTCAAACGAGAATCCGGGCGTCCAGGGCATGTACGTGTTGACCTGTCTTGAGCACGCACGCACGCACTCCTGTGCCGCGCGCCATACACTTCAACACTGAGCACCTACTGATCCTTTGTCCTCTGGCGTCTCCTCCGTGCTCACCGCCGCCCCGTCCAAAGCGGGGATGCCGAGCCCGTCCGCTAGCTCCACGGATAGGGCGCGCTTCCGGCGAGCTGCGCCGCTAGAGACCACGCTCTAGAGCTCGCGCGCACGTCAGTGCCGTCCTCTCACAGTTCCAGCCGATCCTTGCACGTACGTAACTCCGAAGGAATACACCCAGCATGTCCCGTGTGCATGCGTCCAGACTAGAGTATGTCGATCAAATCGATCAGCATGGCTTGCGTACGTACGTAGTACTCCCTCCGTTCCAAAATAGATGACTCAACTTTGTACTAACTTAATATAAAGTTGGGTCATCTATTTTGGAACGGAGGGAGTATCTCCGAAGGAATACGTCCAGCTCGTACGTGTCTTCTCCAAGAATCAACCAGCCTGCCTGTCTACTTACGGAGTCAGCTCATACGTGCGTCTGTTTTGCTGCTAAAAGCATTGCGGAGTGACACTCAGAGCTCGGCGACGTAGACACGGACCTTATCGGCTCTGTCGTGTATGCATGGTCGGCAACCAGCCCCACGCGCCGTGCCGCTGCCCCGAACCCGGCTACGACACGACCAGAAGGCCACCATAGCGAGAAGACGGCCCATTGGGATTCACGGCAGGCTTGGAGGGCATTACTCGGTGCGGGAGTCCGTCTGTAGAGCAAGCCAGGCGACCATGGGACCCATGCAGATAGCTAACTCACCCGATCCCGTCCTTTCCCAGGCCATGTAGGAATCATCCGTTTGGCTACGACCTAAGGGTCAAAAACGACCGGGATCAGTGAGTTCAGCGTATAGACTTCAGGAATTTAAACATCAAGGTTCATTTGCGTCAGGCTCTACATCCTCAGGGTTTAGTATAGACTTCACTCTACCACGACCGGCCCACCTCCATGGATGAACCAACATGCTTTAAAATGGTCTCGCTCGTTGCCATTTTACGTTTTCACTGCTGCTGCTGCTGCTGCAAGCCTGCGTGCGTCCCATATTGGTTGGCTCATGTAATGTGTGTATGTCAGTGTAAATTCTGTGCCAACCCGATGCTGACCAGGTGTGTGCGAGTGCGTTTCTGTGATACGCGTGTGCAGCAAGCTAAGACATCATCCAAGGCGCCAACATTTCCTGCCAAGAACATTTGTGCGAGTGATCTGCGGCGATGCTCGACAAAATAGAAAGAACTGATCATTCCCACAATACATGCAATTGCAACTCGGTACTAATGGCCGTTTTCTCTTCGTACGTGGCACCCCAATGTGCAGCGGCGGAGCTATGTGGTGAGCCGGGGGGTGGGCTATGGCCCCCCAGCCTTGTAGATATTCCTGAAGATTTTTTTATTTGAAGGGCTTAGATTAGAAAAAAATTAGTGTTTGGCCCCCCAACTCTTTATCTTTTGCGTTTGGCCCCCCAATGTTTTATGTCTAGCTCCGCCACTGCCAATGTGGCAGCGGGTTAGCAAGCTTTCTTTATAGGAATGTATCAACACGATCGGTGATTAGTAAATCAACTGCATATGAGGAGAGCGATTGTGACTTTGCATGCCCAAGAGTGAGCTGCGAGGTGTAGTCACTCCATTTTTAAACATGCATGCATATGACAACAAAACAGATGACATCAGCAAAGATTCTTTCGTAATTTAAACTTTAAAATGTTTTGTAGCCCAAACCGTCGCTCAGATTTAAAAACTGCTTTCACATAAAAAAATCACCGCGATGAGACCTTCAAAACTAGATCCCATGTTGACATGTTTCAACGACATTTTTTAGTACAAAGTTATCACGCGTGTGCTACACAAGTTATCATGTCGGTTGTGTATAACTTATCATGTTGTTTACACATAAATTATCAGGACATAAAAAATAGTTCTTGTAATCTTCCCTTCACATGCACATGGAGGCATGCATTAGAAGGAAAAAAACTGATGCATCCTGGATGTATATAAAAAAACTGTTAGTCTGATCAAAAAATTGTTTTCATATAAAAAATCCATTGCGACAAGACCTACAAAACCAAATCCCATGTTGATATGTTCTGACGACTTTTTTGTTTGCAAGTTATCAGGCCTAGGCCAAGAAAGTTATGAGCTCTCATGTTCGTATATTATCATGATTTTTACACATGATTTATCATGATACATTCTTAATTATTTTTCTCAGGACAAAGTTATCGCGGTGTTTGTGCATGAGTTACCACACTTGTCATCAGTACATTACCACGCTATTTACACATAAGTTATCGATGATATGTTTCAAACAACTTCCCCTCCCCATGGGGTTAAAGTTACCACGGTGTTTGTTTGTAAGCCGGGTCTACGGTTCGTATACTATCATGTTTACACAGAAGTTACTGATGCATATTTTTAACAAGCTTTTCCACCGGGTTAAAAAGTTTAGCACGTTGTTTGTACTTTAGTTATCATGTCTATGCACTAGTAGAAAAAGGGGCTTTTTTCCCGGTTGGTAAGGCCATTTAGTCCCGGTTTTTGAACCGGGACTAAAGGGTCGTTACTAATGCCTCTCCCTTTTAGTCCCGGTTCTTACTCGAACCGGGACTAAAGGCCGCGGCCACGTGGAGCTCCACCTTTAGTCCCGGTTGGAGCTCCACCTTTAGAACCGGGACTAAAGGAAATTTTATGATTTTTTTTTAAAAGTTTTTGACTTTTTTTTATTTTCAAATTTCTGAATTTTTTTAACCTCTAATCTCTAATCACCACCCCTCATCACTGCTCAATTTATCCTCTAATCTCTAATCACCCCTCATCATTCCAAATCATCTAACTTCCCGAACGGTCACCCATCCTCCCACTCCCCCAGCCTGAGCACGCTTAACTTCCGGGTTCTATTCCCCCTCGTTTCCAAGTCTGAACTTGTTGTTTTCCTTACAATAGTAAGATGTAAATCCTATTAACCCTCAGGAATTTTGCTTGAGTATGAAGTGACACATTTCACTGTTTGAGTTTGAAACTACTGTTTTAAAAAACAATAATTATTTAGTAACACTAATATTTCTTGAATAATTAGTTTGACCACAGTTTGACCAGATTTGACCAAAATTCAAAATAAATGAAATAATTATTTAGTAACACTAATATTCTAGAATAATTAGTTTGACCATTGTTTGACCACAGTTTGGAATTTTTTCGATTTTTCCACTCTAGATGTTAAAAGCCCCGTAACTTTTCGAGTAGATGATTTTTCATATAAAAAACTTTTTAATCCGAGTTCGTATGCAAAAGGTATGCCCATTTTACTAAATTCTAGAGAGATTTTGCAAATAAAGTCGAAATTCATATTTGTAAATTTTACCAACAACTAGACCACATATCACATGGGAAACTTATTTTCTTTTATTTTTTAAAAAATTGAAAAGGCGATCCACCGGGGGGGGG
>NC_057813.1:42451140-42454030 GCF_018294505.1 Triticum aestivum | reverse complement strand
GTAGAGTTTGAAAATGGGACATTTAGTACCGGTTCGTGCCATGAACCGCTACTAATGCCTCAAACCCCATTAGTACTGGTTCGTGGCTCGAACCGGGACTAAAGGTTGACTAAAGGTCTAACCTTTAGTCCCGGTTGGTGCCACAAACCGGTACTAATGGGCATCGCACCCTTTAGTCCCGATTCGTGGCACCAACCGGGACTAAAAGGTCCAGACGAACCGGGACAAATGGCCCACGTGGCCCAGCCGGCCCCCTAGGCTCACGAACTGGGACTAATGCCCCCATTAGTCCCGGTTCTAGATTGAACCGGGACTAATGGGCTAACCCGGCCTGGACCAAAGCCCTCGTTTCTACTAGTGCTGGTGCATATATTACCATGTTCTTTCCACAAAATTTACCAAGGGTATGGTTTCAAACAAAAAACTCTCTTGGTAAAAGTTGTCCTGATGTTTGTGCGTAAGTTACCATGTCCGTAATGAGTATATTAACATGCTATTTCCATGGAAATTATTGGGCGTATGGTATCGACAACTACTTTTTCTCTTGATCAAAGTTACCATGGTGTTTTTGCGTGAGTCATCACGCCGAGGTGTGTATATTACCATGCTATTTAAGTAGAAGTTATTGGGGTATGTTTTCCATAACTTTTTCACCCGGTTCAGAAAGTAAACACGACGTTTGTATGTGAATAATCAACTCTACGGTGCATACATTAGCATTTTATTTACGCGTAAGTTATCAGAAATGTTCTCAACAACTTTTTTCTCTCGGGTCAAAATTATCACGGTGTTTGTGCATAATCTATCAGGTTTGTGGTGTGTAAATTATCATGCTTATTACACGTAAGCTACGAGGGGATGGTTTCAAACAACCTTTTTCCCTCGCATAAAAGTAAACAATGTTTGTGCATGAGTTATCAGGTCTGGGATGTGTAAATTATCATGCTATTTACAGATAAGCTACCGGGGGGTGTATTATACCGCATGTAGCCCATGTTGATAACTATAGTCCATCTAGCATGGTAACTACGTAATAACCATGTTGATAACTATAGTACATCTAGGCCGATAACTACATAGTAACCATGTTGGTAACTATAGTACACCTAGCCCGGTAACTACATAATAACCATTTTGTGGGATGGTGCATCTTGTCCATTCTTCAAAAGTTAGATGCGGGAGGACGGACGTTGGAGATTCCTAATCTACTCAATCCCTCCCAAATCAAGTGCACACTAAAGTATCGTTTTTAGAAATCAGATCATTGATTGAACATTTTTTTCTCGATCTAAGATTATTTCCTATGAATCCTTGTCATCGCGTGTTTACGTAAAGATAAAAACGAATAAGAAAGAAATAGGGGGATGAGAGAGTGATGGAGATTCCTCAAAGAAAAGAGAAAAAGAAAACATTGTGGAATGGTCAAAAGAGTGACGTGCTTACTTTTACACAACAATTAGTCTAATTGAGCTGGCTAGTAAGTGTTTCACGTAAGCTGCTTGCTGTGGGTTCGAATCCTATATTGAGAATCAATTTTCTTGACTAAAAAAATCCCTGTAAATAGGGTCTATCAATAGATCTAGCGCACAGAAAAAATCATGATGGACCCAATCCAGAGAGAAAATCACGGACATCAACGTTTCAGGAAGTCTTTTCACTAAATGCGCCATCACATTAGCAACTTCTTCAGATTTTTAATCTAAAAAAGAAGATCCACTACGGATTTAAATTAAGAGAGTTCGCAGTTTTAACAACTACCATGTCTGGGTGAGATGGTTAGTGCGGTGACGTGCCTACAGAACGTCGGGGGTTCGATTCTCGTCCACGCCTCTTTCTTTTTCTCGCTTCGAAGTTGTTGTTAACTGTCGTTCGATTCGGAATGAACGAGATCCAGATCGTTCGGATTTGATGCAAACTGCCAGTCGGCAGGTGAGGGAGTTCTGGACTAGGGGGTGTCCGGATAGCCGAACTATCATCATCGGCCGGACTCCAAGACTATGAAGATACAAGATTGAAGACTTCGTCCCGTGTCCGGATGGGACTTTCCTTGGCGTGGAAGGCAAGCTTGGCGATACGGATATGTAGATCTCCTACCATTGTAACCGACTCTGTGTAACCCTAGCCCTCTCCGGTGTCTATATAAACCGAATGGCTTTAGTCCGTAGGACGAACAACAATCATACCATAGGCTAGCTTCTAGGATTTAGCCTCCTTGATCTCGTGGTAGATCCACTCTTGTAACACACATCATCAATATTAATCAAGCAGGACGTAGGGTTTTACCTCCATCAAGAGGGCCCGAACCTGGGTAAAACATCGTGTCCCTTGTCTCCTATTACCATCCGCCTAGACGCACAGTTCGGGACCCCCTACCCGAGATCCGCCAGTTTTGACACCGACATTGGTGCTTTCATTGAGAGTTCCTCTGTGTCGTCACCGATAGGCTCGATGGCTTCTTCGACCATCATCAACGGCGCGGTCCAGGGTGAGACCTTTCTCTCCGGATAGATCTTCGTATTCGGCGGCTTTGCACTGCGGGTCAATTCGCTTGGCCGTCTAGAGCAGATCGAAAGCTACGCCCCTGGCCGTCAGGTCAGATTTGGAAGTTTGAACTTCACGGCTAACATCCGCGGGGACTTGATCCTCGATGGATTCGAGCCACAGCCGAGCGTGCCGCACTGTCACGGCGAGCATGATTTAGCTCTGCAGCCGGACAGTACCCTGGAGGCCGCACTCGAAACCGCTCCGATCTTCAATTCGGAGCCGGCTGCGCAGATCGAGGACGGATGGCTAGACACCGCCTCCGGGGCTGCAACCTCTATGGCGATAGAGCCGAACACTGACCTTGTCCCTCATAAAGCTCGTGACTCCGAGGTGCCGGACTCCTCGC
>NC_057813.1:42441041-42450786 GCF_018294505.1 Triticum aestivum | reverse complement strand
AATCCGATTGGGCGCCGATCATGGAGTTCACCGCAGCGGACATCTTTCAACACTCACCTTTCGGCGACATCTTGAGTTCGCTAAAGTATCTCTCATTATCAGGAGAGCCTTGGCCGGACTGCGGTCAGGACGGTTGGGATGCGGACGACGAAGAAATTCAAAGCCCACCCACCACCCACTTGGTAGCCGCTGTCGACGATCTAACCGACATGCTAGACTATGACTCCAAAGACATCGACGGTATGGACGACGATGTCGGAGACGACCAAGAACCAGCGCCTACTGGGCACTGGACAACCACCTCATCATATGACATATACATGGTGGATATCCCAAAAGATGGGAATGGCGAAGGAACAGAGGAGGATGACCCCTCCAAAAAGCAGCCCAAGCACCGGCGTCAGCGGCGCCGCTCTAAATCCCGCCACAGCAAGAATGAAGACTTCGGCACCGGAGATAATAATACACCGGACAGTGCCAAAGACAACCCACTCTAGCAAGATCAAGCGCAGGAGGACGAAGACGCCAGCCCTCACGAGAGAGCGGCAGAAGAAGAGGTAGAGGATTATATGCCTCCCTCCAGAGACGAAGCGAGCCTCGACGATGACGAATTCGTCGTGCCTGACGATCCCGTCGAACAAGAGCGTTTTAAACGCAGGCTTATGGCCACGGCGAACAGCCTCAAGAAAAAGCAGCAACAGCTTAGAGCTGATCAAGATCTGCTAGCCGACAGATGGACTGAAGTCCTCGCGGCCGAAGAGCATGAGCTCGAACGCCCCTCCAAAAGCTACCCTAAACGCAAGCTGCTCCCCCGATTAGAGGAGGAGGCGTATGAAGCCGCATCACCAGGAGATAATACGGCTGACCGACCACCCTGTGGTCGCGACAGAGAGGCCTCTAGGCCCTTCACTAGACCCGTACCCCGGCATCGCTCGAAAAGCGCAAGGCCACAGGAGAACGCTCCGGACTTGCAAGATATATTGGAGGATAAGGCAAGACAATCAAGATCGATCTATGGATCGTGTGGGCGCCCCACGGTACGTGACGACAACCGTCGCGCCGGACACAGTAAGTCCGGCCGGGCCGAACAAAACAGACAGAGCTGTTTTGAGCTCCGTCGTGATATCGCCCAGTACAGAGGCGCCGCACACCCACTATGCTTCACAGATGAGGTAATGGATCATCAAATCCCTGAAGGGTTTAAACCCGTGAATATCGAATCTTACGATGGCACAACAGACCCCGCGGTTTGGATCGAAGACTATCTCCTTCACATCCACATGGCCCGCGACGACGATCTTCACGCCATCAAATATCTCCCCCTCAAGCTTAAAGGACCAGCTCGGCATTGGCTTAACAGCTTGCCAGCAGAGTCAATCGGGAGTTGGGAAGACCTGGAAGCCGCATTCCTCGATAACTTCCAAGGCACTTATGTGCGACCACCAGACGCTGATGACCTAAGCCACATAATCCAGCAGCCAGACGAATCGGCCAGACAATTCTAGACACGGTTCTTAACCAAGAAAAACCAAATCGTCGACTGCCCGAATGCGGAGGCCCTCGCGGCCTTCAAGCATAACATCCGCAACGAGTGGCTTGCCCGGCACCTGAGACAGGAAAAGCCGAAATCCATGGCAGCCCTCACATCACTCATGACCCGCTTCTGCGCGGGTGAGGACAGCTGGCTAGCACGCAGCAACAACCTCAGCAAAAATTCTGGCAGTCCGGATTTCAAGGACCGAAATGGCAGGCCGCGTCGTAACAAAAACAAATGCCGCATTAACGGCGACAATAGTGAGGATACGGCAGTCAATGCCAGATTCAGAGGCTCTAAACCCGGTCAGCGGAAAAAGCCATTCAAAAGAACTACCCCGGGTCCGTTCAACTTGGACCGAATACTCGACCGCTTGTGCCAGATACACGGCACCCCCGAAAAGCCAGCTAACCACACCAACAGGGACTATTGGGTATTCAAGCAGGCAGGCAAGTTAATTGCCTAAAACAATGACAAGGGGATGCATAGCGATGACGATGAAGAGACCCGACCGCCGAACAATAGAGGACAGAAGGGTTTCCCCCACAGGTGCGAACGGTGAACATGATATACGCAACGCACATACCCAAAAGGGAGCGGAAGTGTGCACTCAGGGATGTCTACGCGATGGAGACAGCTGCCCCGAAGTTCAATCTATGGTCCTCCTGCCCGATCACTTTTGACCGAAGGGACCACCCCACCAGCATCCGCCACGGCGGATTCGCCGCATTGGTTTTAGACCCAATCATCGACGGGTTTCACCTCACCATAGTCCTGATGGACGGCGGCAGCAGCCTGAACCTGCTTTATCAGGATACAGTGCGTAAAATGGGCATAGACCTCTCAAGGATTAAACCTACCAAGACGACCTTTAAAGGCGTCATACCAGGTGTAGAAGCCAATTGTACAGGCTCAATTACACTGGAAGTGGTCTTCGGATCCCCGGATAACTTCCGAAGCGAGGAGTTAATCTTCGGCATAGTCCCGTTCCGCAGCGGCTATCATGCCCTGCTTGGACGTACCGCGTTTGCAAAGTTCAACGCGGTGCCGCACTACGCATACCTCAAGCTCAAGATGCCAGGCCCTCGAGGAGTCATCACGGTCAACGGAAACACTGAACGTTCTCTCCGAACGGAGGAACATACAGCGACTCTCGCGGCAGAAGTACAATGCAGCCTCTTAAGGCAATTCTCGAGTCCGGCCGTTAAGCGGCCGGACATAGCTAAGCGCGCCCGGAGTAACATACAACAAGACCACCTGGCACATTCCGAGCACGTGTAGCAGTGCGGCCCCAACCCCAGCCCCTATAAAACGTCAAGACAGGTCCCTCGCGTACACCATTACGCTCTGAAGATACCATGGGCATGGGGAGAGGGGCACGACCACGATAGGCCTAGACTGCGGCTCAACCACACCAGGGGATCTCAAGTGTGTCGTTCTTTTATCTTTTCTTTTTTCTTTTTTCCCCACAGGACTCCGTTCGTCAGAGGCCCTGTCCGGCAGCAGACCTGCCGAACTCACGATGCAACAGCCAGGGAAGGATAAAGGCTACAACGAATATCCAGGTGGTCTCCATTACGAGCATTAAATCTGTTTTACACACCATTCGGCAGCCTGCCCCTGGAGGGGGACATGTTTAACAGTCCCATCCCTTGCTTATCGCACCATTTGTATCGTTCTGCACTTACAGCAGTCTTTCTTGAATAAACAATGCAGCACCTTTTTGCTTATAATTGCATTTCTTTTTTACACATATGTTCATTTACGGCATGTTGCATCCGTACACTTTGGTACGGTTAAAAATACACCAGGGGCTTATGTTTCCCGCATCATGGTGTGATAAGTCCGAACACTTTCACAAGTGCGGCACCCCGAACTTATAGCATTATATGCATCGGCTCCGAATCATGTCTTGGGTCAATAGTTGGGTTTGCCTGGCTCCCATGTTTTGGTACCTTACGTTCCGTTATATCGGCTAAGATAGCACTGGGAGAACCACTGCGATTGCGCCCCAGTTGAGCTGGGTTAACGCCTCAGTGGAGAAAGCTAAAATTGACCGTCATGATGAGGCGAGAGTCGGTCGCTGTTCGAGAGGTTCTTTGCGAGTCCTTAAAGACTTATGCCGCTTAGAGCGAGGAGCCGGACTTTGTCCGGCCCAGGCGTGGATAGCACCCAAATTCGGCCTTCCGAAGACTAGGGGCTTTGCTGAAATTTAAAATTATAGAATTCTATGGCTAAGTGAGAGTGTTCAAGCATTATAAGTCCGGTTGCCTTGTTCGTTGTGTTGAGCGCCTCCCTAGATGGACCCAAAAATGAGAACAAGAGTGCTCAAGTTTATCCCGAACACCCCAGCACTCGTGGCATGGGGGCTGAAGCCGACGACTTGCCATCTCTCAGATTTGATAAATAGCCGCACGGAAGGTAATATTTTAAATTAACAAGCATTGCTTAGCGCATATGAACTAAGTTTTCAGCGCACAGGATAACAAAATGCGAGTCTACTCAAATATTACATCTTTGGAGCACTCACCCGCAATAGTGCAGGCACCCTTCAGCACACTCTTATAATACATCTCGGGCGTGCGATGCTCCTTGCCCTCTGGTGGCGGGTCCGTCACGAGCTTCTGGGCATCCATCTTGCCCCAGTGCACCTTTGCGCGGGCAAGGGCCCGACGGGCACCCTCAATACAAGCGGAGTGCTTGATGACTTCAACCCACGGGCACGCATCCACCAGCCGCCGCACCAGGCCGAAGTAGCTCCCAGGCATGGCCTCCTTAGGCCACAGCCGAACTATGAGGCCCTTCATGGCCTGTTCGGCCGCCTTGTGGAGCTCGACCAGCTGCTTCAGCTGGTCGCTAAGGGGCACCGGATGTCCGGCCTCAGCATACTGAGACCAGAAGACCTTCTCCGTCGAGCTCCCCTCCTCGGCCCGGTAGAACGCGGCAGCATCGGACATGCTGCGAGGAAGATCTACGAACGCTCCTGGAGAGCTCCGAATTCGGGTAAGCAACAGGTAATTAGCACTCACATGCTTACTTTGCATGAAAAATGCCATACCCGCTGCTATTTTCTTCACCGCCTCGATCTCCTGGAGGGCCTTGTAGGCTTCGACCTTAGTGGCTTTGGCACTCTCAAGAGCCGTTGCAAGCTCAGACTCTCGAGTCTTCGAGTCACGCTCCAGGCTCTCATGTTTTTTCACGAGATCCTGGAGCTCTTGCTATACCTCCGCCACCCGCGCCTCATGCTTCTCTCGCTCGGTGCGCTCTGCGGCCGCATTGCGTTCGGCCGCGGCCACCGCCTCTTTCAGGGTCGCCACCTTGTTAGTGGCCCCTGCAATACCCACGTTATCCTTGTCATCTTTCTTGCAACCAAATCCTTTTCTGTAAGGTACAATTTTAATAAGGTATTACTCACCTTCTTTTTCCTCGAGCTGCTTCTTGGCATGGCCGAGCTCGTTCTCGGACCTCTCGAGGCTTTCCTTCAAAATATTGACCTCCGCAGTCAGTGCGGCGGAGGTCAGCAGCACAGCCTGCAATCCCATATTGACATATTTTTATGACTCCTGCGTATATCTTTTTAAGATCCTCAGTCCGGCTTTTCTTTCCGAACACGGAACCAAGCATCAGGGGCTACTGTCTATGTGGTACCATTATATATATATTGAAATTCTTACCTCAAAGCCTGTTAGAAGGCTGCTGCAGGCTTCGGTCAGCCCGCTCTTGGCGAGCTGAACCTTCTGAATCACCGCACTCATAACAGTGCAGTGTTCCTCTTCAATGGAGGCGCCATTGAGCTCCTCCAGCAAATTATCCGGCGCCTACGGTTGGACGGAGGCAGCCGGCGTCACGGTCTTGCCCTTCT
Source organism: Triticum aestivum (assembly GCF_018294505.1). Lineage (NCBI taxonomy): Eukaryota > Viridiplantae > Streptophyta > Magnoliopsida > Poales > Poaceae > Triticum > Triticum aestivum. The sequence continues at coordinate 42,445,390 of NC_057813.1, read as the reverse complement.
TACGAAGGGGTCGCCCGCTGGACTCCGGAGCCACTGTGGGCTCCGGGGCTGAGTCCGGTGCAAAGTCCGGGAGGTTGTCCTGCGACACCTCCGGGGCCTCCTCCTCCTGGTGGGTCCCTTCCTGAGATCCCACCTCGGCATCGTCCGTGTCACGGGGGGTGGAGGCAGTCGGAAGAGAATCCATATCCGACGCACCTAAGGATCCGCTCGACAAAGCGGGAAGATCGTCCTTTGGCGGACGGCAGGGTCGTATGCGGCATTAGAAAGACATTATGTGGCGAAAAGGGAAAAACCTTGAAGTTATTCGGGAGTCCGGATACTTACGATCTCGCCAGGGGCTTGGCCCTTGGAGGCCAGTCCTCGTCGTCGTCACTGGCGTTGGCAGAGCAGTCCGGGGGGGAGAGTTTTCCCCTTCTTGGACCCTTCGGCCTCCCTTGTTGGGGAGGCCTTCCTTTTCTTCCCTCCCCGCGCTGGGGGAGAGGCTTTCTTCTTCTCCTCCTCGCCTTGGTGGGAGGAGTCAGCCTCGGATTCATCATCCGATAACACTTGAAAACGGGAACTCTTTCGAGTACCCGTGGCCTTCTTATTGGCCTTCTTCTCCGGCACCACGTGGGGCGCCGGAGCCAGCAGCCCCGTTAGGCGGGCGTCCGCTGGGTCCTCTGGCAATGGGGCCGGACAGATAGTCCGTTCGGCCTTCGCCAGCCAGTCCTGTCAAAGGTAAAGGGAGTTTAGATCCCGCATAGAGTCAAATTATGAAAAACGAGCGTTCCGTTAAGGGCAAAATCGCTTACCTCGTCAGCTGGACGCTGCGAGCGGAATCCGCGATCTTCGGTAGCGGATGCGGGAGCCTCGGCGCCCTTGAACAGCACCTTCTAGACATCTTCGTACGTAGTATCGAAGAGCCCACTCAGGGTCTGGTGCTGCGCCGGATCGAACTCCCACATGTTGAAACCCCGTCGTTGGCACGGGAGAATCCGGCGGATGAGCATGACCTGGACTACGTTGACAAGCTTGAGCTTCTTGTCCACCAGCTTTTGGATACAGGCTTGGAGTCCGGTCAGCTCCTCCGAATCGCCCCAAATCCGGCCACTCTCTTTCCAGGAGGTGAGCCGTGTAGGGATGCCGGATCTGAATTCGGGGGCCGCTGCCCAATCAGGGTCACGCGGCTTGGTGATGTAGAACCACCCTGATTGCCACCCCTTAATGGATTCCACGAAAGTGCCCTCCAACCACGTAACATGGGACATCCTGCCCACCATGGCGCCTCCGCACTCCGCTTGGCTGCCCTTCACAACCTTCGGCTTGACACTGAAGGTCTTGAGCCACAAGCCGAAGTGGGGCTAGATGTAGAGGAAGGCCTCGCACACGACGATAAACGCCGAGATGTTGAGGATGAAATTCGGGGCCAGATCATGGAAATCCAGGCCGTAGTAGAACATGAGCCCCCGGACAAAGGGATGAAGTGGGAAGCCCAGTCCGCGGAGGAAATGGGGAAGAAATACTACCCTCTCATGGGGTCTGGGGTGGGGATGAGCTCTCCCTCGTCGGGGAGCCGATGCGCGATGTTGCTGGACAAATATCCGGCGTTGCGCAGTTTCTGGATCTGCTCCTCCGTGACGGAGGAGGCCATCCACTTGCCTCCCGCTACAGACATAGTTGGAGAAGGTTGAGGTGAAAAGTGCGGACTTGGGCGCTGGAGCTCGAGTTCGCGGAGATGGATAAGCCAAGGAGGAAGAAGGCGCAGGTAAAAGGGTTGGATCTTTATCCCCTTATATGGACGGACACAAGCATGTGTCCCCACCGGCCTGGTAAAACTCGCTTATCTCCCAAGCGCCACAATCAATGGCGCGGTTGGGTTACCCACGTCCGTGTTGATGGGAATCCCGGAATAAGGGGAACACGATCTCTGCTTCGACAAGACGTGCCAAGGAAACCGCTTCGCTAAACGCGCTGAGGTGGAACAATAAAAACAATTCGAGTAAAGGCTTGGTAGTGGTGTGACGTCACGCCACAAAATGCGTCAGCAGATTGAACTTGTGTAATATTATCCTCTCTACGGTGGTACGTGGAATTTATTTTTTGCAGAGCCGGACACTATCCTGGTGTTCACAATCTTCTATAAATTATTCGGAGGAAGAACCCGCCTTGCAATGCCGAAGACAACATGCGCGTCGGACTCGTCGTCATTGAAGCCTGGTTCAGGGGCTACTAAGGGAGTTCCGGACTAGGGGGTGTCCGGATAGCCGAACTATCATCATCGGCCGGACTCCAAGACTATGAGGATACAAGATTGAAGACTTCGTCCCGTGTCCGGATGGGACTTTTCTTGACGTGGAAGGCAAGCTTGGCGATACGGATATGTAGATCTTCTACCATTATAACCGACTCTGTGTAACCCTAGCCCTCTCCGGTGTCTATATAAACCGGATGGCTTTAGTCCGTAGGACGAACAACAATCATACCATAGGCTAGCTTCTAGGGTTTAGCCTCCTTGATCTCGTGGTAGATCCACTCTTGTAACACACATCATCAATATTAATTAAGCAGGACGTAGGGTTTTACCTCCATCAAGAGGGCCCGAACCTGGGTAAAACATCGTGTCCCTTGTCTCCTATTACCATCCGCCTAGACGCACAGTTCGGGACCCCCTACCCGAAATCCGCCGGTTTTGACACCGACAGCAGGAATTTAGCATTCTCGTTCTTTATATATGGGTGGGTCCTATCTGTCGGGTCTGATTCCCTCTTCTCCCATTTTTTTTATTTTTTGAGGGGTTCCTCTCAGTTTTGTTGGTATATGCTAGTATTTCTCTCTCCAACCCACTGACAGGTGTGGCCCATACAGATTGAGAGATAGCATGGGCCCGCTACCACGTGACATACACAAAGGTAATAGTTGACAAACGGAATGATGTTAGAATTGACGCAAATGTATCAAAGTGTGTGGTTAAGTATGTTTTTGTATCATTTTTATGGGGTTTTCAACTTTCAAGATCATGTTTGATATTGTTATCACGGTACAAGATTATGTATCATGTGTGTAATTAACTCAAACAAAAAAATTTAACTCAAACAGAAAATACTTGCTCAGAGAAGAGGAATGGCGACAAGACTTTCCTCTGACTGACCGTGTAGCAAACCTTGCCGTATACACTCAAGTGAGGACGGCGCAAGAACTTCTTTTTTTAACAATAAACAACATTTATTCCCAATAACACTTACATTTCTCTTTTGATTCTCATTTCTATGCGTGCATATGGCCATCCACATAGAAACAGAAGAGAGGATCCTAAAGAAACATGAGAGAGTGCCAACACGGATATATCAAATATCAAACCATAATATTTTTTGTGATATATATCTCCCGACTAAACCACAATAATCCATAGACGAGACTAAGCTCACGAACATTAAATTCAAAAAACTAGCAAACATAAACAACAATCATGAAATGTTTTTGCACTGAAGATGCTTGAGTTTGAGTGTGTTGGGAGCCTGCAAATTTTCATGGTGAAATCACATTCGAGGAGCCGTACACAAAAAAGAGGTCTCGAAAGTGTCTTTTTTCCAAGTTCCTTGAGAGTCAATTTTGTTCTTCTTGTTGAGAACTCATGGAATGTTATTTGTCCATGAAATTTTGCACAGTCCTAGCACACTCAAGCATCTCCGGTGTAAAAATAAATCCAAATTTCTCTCCAGAGAAAACCCCGAATTTATTGTTCATGACAGCGCAGATGCTCCTGAGCACCAAAAAGATGTCCTCATGAAACCATTCCTTTAGTTCATCTGAGCACCAAACGATCTCCTCATTAAACCATTCCTTTAGTTTTATCAAAGGTCCAAACTTCTTGAGCAGATGACTTTTGATCATCTGAACTATTGAACTAAAGTACGCGTTCATCTGACTGAAAACACGTTGACAAGAGTTCGCACCTCAATCTCGGTCGATGACTCAGGTAGCAAATTTTAACATCACATCACCTCCTAGATCCATTGCCAACCAACTATTGATAGCCTCACAAGCCCACATATCACCTTTTCAAAAATGAGAAACCACATTGATGTTAGCATAGAAGAAACTAGAACAATGTGTCATCTATTTTGGAATCGGAGAGAGTACTATCCATTATGACTAGTCTCAAACCGGAGTAAGAAGTTTTTGTAGGCTAGTTTAGCATGGCTGCTGCATTGTCTATCTGACGAACCTGCAGCTACAAAATTTGGTGATCTCCCGGATAGAATCGTTCTACAACTCTGCGTTACTCGATCGCATAGAGGAGAACGATCAACGCGCAATATGATTTCTAAAAAAAAAAAAACAATGAACGAGCTACTACTCAAACCGCACGG